>NW_014557271.1:49204-71349 GCF_001313825.1 Dinoponera quadriceps | reverse complement strand
GAAAAAACACAAAATTCGCGATACTTTTTGAACAGACCTCGTATATCAACTATATTATAATTTCATCATCAAATAATTTTTGGAAATAGGTCATAGATCAAACTATTTTTTGTGTGGGATACTGATTGCTAAACAATTTTTTCAGTTCTAAATTTTCCTCATCTGATGATTTACCACTAAATTCATCGTCGCTGTCAATAATATTCATGCGTTGTCGGGTAAATATTATTGGATGATCTTTTGTCCGAGTCAGAATCTAATAAAGATTCTTCGGATCTATTACCGCTAATGCTTCTTATTCTTATTGTCCTTTTATTTTCATATGATTTCATATTTTAGGCCTTTGATATATAAAACCAAAAAGCAAAGAAAACACAAGTGTTATCACAAATACACTGAACCCTACCATTATAGCTCAATGTGACTTGAAAATCACAAAGCTATATCACATGAAAATAGTAACAAAACAATTATTGAAAAGAAAATAAATAAGATATTATTAATATATAAACCAAGAGCTATTATGTACGCTTTTTTTTGTTTAACAATCACCGATAGAAGAAACAATAATGACAATTGCACAAGACTGTTCCTTTGGCTTCTATCTGCACACAACTTGCAGAAGCATTTACTTTGATATTTCAAGTTAGAGCTGATAACTGTTAGCCGTTAGCAAGAATGTTATTAGTTACTAAGGTGACAATACATAACAAGATGTATATGCCACTTTATGCAAAAAAATTAAATTACGTAATAAAATATCGGTATATTACATAACCTAAACATACCGGCAGGTCTGCAGATCAGGTGAAGGTCCGGAGAGGCCCATTTACTCCGATCGCAGAACGTACGTTAGGTGGTCCTTTATTTACGTCAAAGAACTTAATCTTTTTATCTGGGATAGGACCATAAAGAGTGTTGAAAAGGGAATTTTGATTGAAGTAATTGAAAGAAAATGAATGAATAATTGTAACAACTTGGTTAAATTTAGGGTATTTGGAATAAAACAGTTTATTAATTATATTAGTAACATAATTTGGTTCTCACATGAATTAAAAATAGTGATAAATTGATGATAAAAGTCATTGTAAAAGATATAATATTTAAAAGATCAAATGGTTAGATCAAAAAGTTAAATAATGAAAAATATGGTTTAACATCAAACAAACTTTTATAACTCAGCATTATTGAAATAATGCAAATAAAATATGAAGATCAAAATAAGATTAAGTAAAAAGTAACCTGTGTAATTTAATGCAATACAATCGGATTTAACGTAACAAGAATGTTTAACATATCGATATGGTGAGAAAAATAACATTATATAACACAAGGAAGATAATAATTACGCAGTGTATGTATGTGTTTAAAGAGTGAAGTAGGATTGGAGATTGGATTGAAATTATTAAAAGTCATGTTTAAATATGATATAGAGACTTACAATTTATGTGGATCGACTGTGGTGAATAGTACGTAGAACATGGGTTCGTTGATCGAGGTATACTGGATTTCTGAGATCCCTAGGAGCGAGGGCTAACTTGAGCTGTCGTCTCGTGGTTCGACTTGTAGACGAATTGGCTGGATGGCAGATGCACTCGCGACGATTGTATCGGAACACTGTGCCGAAGTGTCGACCCGAGAGGTTTTAACAATTAGCAAGGTCTGCTAAGGAAATATCGTGGAGTATCGCGATAGACTCAGAGAGATTGTTCGATACGAGACTGATTCCGGCTGATACAGAGAGCTAGTCAGAAGTGTGGTGTGCGTCACGGCGGCAAAAGAGTAGGGTAAATATTATAGGAAGAATTTTGGGAGTGGCAGAGGACGATTGCTAATGAGGACAGTTTTCGTGGAAGAAAGATGGGGAATTGGGAAGTTTTCCAATGCAGTTTGTAGAACAGACGGCTTGGGAAACACTTGATATTATCGGAATTTTATAAATAACATTTGGATCTAAATTTTATCGACGGGCCAACATTTCCATATCTGGTTGACCGCTTAGATTATATACCTCATAAAGAGCGCACGTGAAGGCGAAAGAGGGATCGCTGTGCTTTGTTTTATGTTATTCGTAGAATAGACGCGTTGGGAAACACATAACGTATTTGGCGGCACATTATCGTGATCTTATAAATAACCTTTAAATCTAAGTTTATCGACGGCCCAACGTTTCTACATCAGGTTGGCTATGTCACGTTACAGTTTTTATTTCCGGGTATCGCTTGTCCAAATGTGTCTATTCCCCAATCCATGAGAACAAAGGTTTGTAAGAAAGGAGCAGAAAAAAGGATTCATTATTTGTGAGGTACACAGGACGTAACATTAGTATGTGACTTGAAAGTTGCACGGGCCCATAGAGGGTTAAGGTTATTATCTTATGATCCCCTCAAATCCTACAACTTTTATCTGATACATTTTCCTATTTTCCTATTTTAAAAAATATTTTAAATATTTTTTTAAATATTTGCCTATTAAGATTAAAATGAATCACCCTGAATACGAGGTCTGTTTAAAAAGTATCGCGAATTTTGAATTTCCGCGGGTTACGTATATTCGATTTTCGATTTTTTTGTGGCGTTATGTTGGTACTCATGTCCCTCACTTATGCCGACAAGTTCGGCCATTTTGAATATTCAGTTTATCTTTGACAGCTGTTTTGCTTGAACGTGTTTTGGCTCGTTTTCGATTTTTGCCTATTCCAAAAAATGGATTAAAGAATCTGTATCAAATTTTGTGTGAAAAACAAAATTAAGTGCGCGGACGCATTCCGAATGTTGACTGTAGCATATGGTGAAACTACCTTGGACCGAAGCAACGTTTATCGGTGGTACAAAATGTTCTCAGAGGGCCGAGAAGATGTGAACGACGAAGAGCGTGCCGGACGCCCGAGCACGTCAACAACAGACGAAAACATTGATGAAGTGAAGAAAATAGTATTGGCCAATCGTCGAATCACCGTTAGAGAAGTTGCTGAGGACCTAAACATATCGATTGGCTCGTGCCATTCGATTTTTACTAATGATTTGGGCATGAGACAGGTCGCCGCGAAATTCGTACCAACGCCCCTGCTCACACATCGTTGCTTGTGCGCGAATTTTTGGCCAAAAACAACACACTAATGATGCCGCAGCCACCGTATTCCCCAGACCTGGCCCCTGTGACTTTTTTTTGTTCCCGAAACTGAAGAGGCACATGAAAGGACGATGCTACGCTACGATTGAGGAGATAAAGACGGCATCGAAGGAGGAGCTGAACAAAATCACAAAATTAATAATTAATTTTTGAATTGCTTCGAGGATTGGAAAAAACGTTGGCACAAGTGTATAATATCTGATGGGGATTACTTTGAAGGAGACAAAATAGTTATTCATGAATAAATAAATAATTTTTGAAAAAACACAAAATTCGCGATACTTTTTGAACAGACCTCGTATATAAGTACTTCGTACCTCTATATATGAGGTACATACGGGAAGTGTACCTTCTAAACAAAAATACCGTGAGATCATAAGGCAATACCTCTAATTGTTTCGGTTTCTTTACCTTATCTCATACCGGAATAATATACCGGAACAAGTATCAATGAGATTCGAACTGTCGTTTCCATTTAGAAATTAATATCTCAAATTTGGAGGTACTATACGACATATAATTAACAATGTAATTCTCATAACTTTCCGTAAATTATTGATACTTTGAAATCTTTAACATGCTTCACAATGTGTTACGTACAAAACATAGCTTACAAAATAAGTGGACTAAACATCTCAAAGGCAATTAGTTTGCAAGTTTGTTACACCAATGTTTGTTACACCTTTTTTACTTGCTTCGGAAGTTCTGTTAACCGGTTAAATCTTTGCCTATAATCCAGAATCATCCCGGCCGAATATTACGGACTGACATTTTCAATTCATATGCGAGCGCGCCGCAATTTCGATACTCTTATGTATGAAATTTATTATGCATTAAAGAAAGAGAATGGGGAGGTATACGTTAGACACGTTGCGATTTGCAAGATGAAAGATATCGAGAACGCGCCACGGAGAGTCTCGCCGACAAAATATTCATAACGGTAGAATGAAATTCCGCCGGCTCAGATCCTCCATTCGCGCACTCCCGGGATACAATTCCGAGAATAACTTAGTTTCGTATCGGCGGCGGCTAAGTCAATTGCACTTTGGCAACTTGTATTCAATTATTCCATTTCAACCGGGAATGCGCTCATGACCTGATCTCGCGAGATTACAAAGGTTCGAGCTAACGATTATTCGCGTGGAACGCCGTGCCGTCGTTGCTGCGTGTGTTTCCATTTGACTGACCCGATACCGGAAGAATCTGCTGTGTGTACACGACGATAGCATCGTATTACTTCGCTCGTTACGTTAAAAGGTATCTTTTGTTTGAGTTTCAAAAATTGCCAGGATAACAGGAATTTCGCGACACGTCAGTTCGTTCTAGGCGATGGTGTGTTATTACTTCGTTCGTTACGTCAGAGATGCCTTTCACTCAAATTTTGCAAATTGTAAAAGTAATCGACAATTCTGTGTCATGTCGATTCGCGCAGATAGGCGACAATAAACGCGATACGAATCCGTCCAATTTGCTCATGCAAATATCGAACTTGATCAAGGCTGTCGAGGCAAATTCGCAATACTGTTTTAATATTTGCCGGCAGCTCCGTTAATGAACTTACGCCGCGACGTTTATTCGCGAAAATGTTTTTGGCGCTCTAATAAATCGTGTTCTAAATTAGAAATAATACCTAGTGTACGCTGAAAATTTTCATTTAACTCTTGGCAATGAAATAACAATTTCTTTTTCCGTCTATAGTAAATAATCTTTCAGCAAGTTTTTTTTAAGTTTCAACGTAGAGGAAATGGCCAAAAGTATTTTATAACATTAAAAAAATAATATAATCAAACAGCCATGAAGTCACATCTTTTTAATGTCTTGAAATGTCGTCATCAATTTACGGCATCAATTTAGTGCGTCATTTCTTCGTCATTTTCATGTCATTACACTAGTCATTTTTGGTTATTTTGTGACCAATTTCTACAAATTTCGTTAAAATGACGAGAGTGTGCTAATTGGGTTATATATTCCGACTATCTCGAAAACTATTGATACCTCGACCCTTATTCGTACTTGAACTTTCGTCTTAGAATGTTACAAAGGACTTATTATCGAAATATTTATCGTGAACTTTGGGATATCTTGCATATTATATTTCCTTTTCATTATATTCTGTTCTTTCAACATTCGCGAATTGTTCGTTTACTGCGCAGCTTAGGACAGTGTTTTGTCGATTAGGTTCGCATACAAGACATAAGATGCAAACGGGTTTGCGCAATGGATGCAGGCTCGTCGAAGTGGCCCTTGCCGAAGTACCGCTATCCGCACGTAAATTCAATTATACGTACAAAGCTACTACTGCGGACCGCAACTACTACGAGCGTAGGCAGAAATTGAGGGTACGAGAGGCGAATAAGAGAGAATAGCGGCGCTCCACACGCGGATGAACCTATGCTATGCCTCTCGCAAGGAAAAGTAACCTCGTGACTCGCATACTGCGGCAAAATTTCATTTGTAGCATTTCCTGTACGCCCGAGTACGATACGTATCTCTCATCCGCCAGCCGGTTAACATCGATCTTTTTACAACGAAAAGAACGATACCAGCTTGATTTAGGACCGGCCGCGTTCGCGTCAGTTAACTTTCGCTGCAGTTTAATTTATGCTCTCACTCTTCTCGATCCGAAGAGGAGCAAAGAAAAACTTCGAAATATTTATCTGGCTTCCAAAGGTGACCAATTTTTCAAGATTTCAGTACGCTTCGTTTTTATTAAAAGAAAATCATACCTTGTACTTTGATTCACCGTAATATAAAATCAAAACGTTCCTTTTCTCTCCGTCATTTTATCGATTTCGTTTTCCGTTATATGACGTGACATCGGTTTGTGTATGTTCTAAAACAAAATATATGACGCTCGCTCGGACAGAACGTTCCCGCTGAAAAAGACTCGCGAGTTATCGACGAGAGCGCAGGACAAAGTGTAAAATCACGGTCCGTGAATATCATTCGATTCTTCCGTCTTTTCTTCCTATTTATCTGATCAAAGCGAGCCTTTCCTCCCACTCGTCCCACAAGCACTTATCTCCTTTGTGTTCGCAGTCAAGACGCGCCATCACTCAAAAATGTTTCTTGCCTCCTTTGAAGGATCGGGTCGCCGCTGCCTCAAAGGTAAATTGAGCCCTTTTGCGCATCTCGTCGAGATGCACGCTGCTCCAGCTGACTTTTCACCAGAGGATGCCACGCAATTATTCGTGTGTCTCCGGTAATGGAGCGGAGACGCTGAAGAAGATCGCACGACGGCAACAACGACTCGAGGATCATCGTCGATGGGTAACGTTGTCTCGTTTATCGCAGGACTATGAAAACTCAAGGATCTCTGAGACGAACGACGCGATGCAGGAGAGTCTCTTGAAGCGTCTTGTCAGATATCCTAGGGAGAGACTCACTCCGGGCGAAGCATCCGGAAGGGCCGGCACGCTCGGGAAAACGCCAAGTCCTGGCTGCTCGTTGCTTATTTTACACGCCGCTCACGAGAACCTGTATTTGGCGATGTTGCGACAGTGTCGAGAGAAAGAATTGGCAGATCGTCTTATGCGTCAAATATTAGGCTTCTGATCGCGCTCCCGGATTCAGCAAAGTGGAGCGGCACGAAAGTGCAACTTGCCGTCGCAAGCGAGTAAAAACTTTCAGAAGTTCCGTGACTTATATCATTTATTTCAAGTAACATTTTTACAACTGCGGCTCAACGCTTCCAACACCGTTTATTCCCCGTCGCACGCGTTATCGCTGCGCGTTTTGTTTATTTGCCCGGCCGCCTTTACACACGTGCCTTGGCACACTCTCCGTTTTGCAGACCATATTTTTCCATCCATTCGAAGTCACCGCGCATACACTTTGACGTACGACGAATGTTACGTTTTACATCGCGTGGCATGGGTCAATTTGGAAACAGGACCGTTTACAGGCCACCGTACCGCAAATGAACGCTATGCGGAATGCCGCAATATCGACCGTCGACATGGACGACCTTATTTTCGACTGTATGACCGTCGATCCCCACGATCTATCGAGAACTCTCTCTCGCCCACATTCTGTCGTGTGCGCGTTCACGCGCTTATATTGTCGAGACGCGGTTGGCTGAGTCGGCGGGTCGACGAGGCCGCCGTAAATAAATTGCGCCCGCACCCAGGAGATTAGTCCGAAGATCAAATATTTAAACTTAATTCCATCCGAATAAATAATTCATTCAATGTTATCCGGGGATCCGTATGCGTTCGCCATATCGTTATCCCCTTGACGCGGACTTGTAACGGCGTTACGTTATGTAAACGGAACTCGCATATACATGTGCGAATACTGAAGAACATCTCTAAAGCCAATACTGTACCGACATGATATCGGGGGATTCTGGAATTATCATCGCGAAAAGAAAAACAGGTCACGTCATCCGTCAGCGCCCAATTTATCTTCGCGCCGCTCCAAGTTTCAGTGTTAAAAACGTAAACGTTTCAGTGTCAAAAAGCGCGCGAAATCTCCAAAATATCTCCGCTAATAATCATAGTATTTTCAAGGGAAAGGAGGTAAAATAACAAAGTGGGTAAGACGACAATATACCAATTTTTCCAAGTTAATAACAAATAACGAGTTGATGCCCAACTCATTAGATGCTTTCGATACAATAATAAATAATCTGTTATAATTTGACTTTAATCTATCAGCAACGGTAGATAATATAATAAGAAATGTAATTTCGGATACACCTATATGTAATTTTTTGGTGTTTCTTCATAAAAAATTACACAATTATAGTAAATATTTTCGCTTGCTATTTACAAAACTATTGTATAATATATCTAAAAACACATATAATAACATATAATAACGTATTATTATTTTTCTTTTTTATATACTGCAATTTTTTTTTCAAATGGATAAATATAATAATTCATAAAGTAAGGTGACGAATATCATGTGCGAGTAAAATAAAACACATTCATACATTTTATATTTTATTTCAAATTATATATTTGTTATTATTGTTAAAAGTCGACGAACCTTAACACTTTGTGGTCCGCGGCCCACCCGAAGGCATAATACACAAGTAGCCGTGCTTATTTGGTTGATTTTCTTCTTATACAAATGTTGATATCTACAAAACTATTGAACCTAGCGTATTCAAACAACTTTTATCATGAAGTTCATTCTTTTCTCTATTATTAAACACCATAAAAATTAACTTTTCTATGAGAGCTTTACTTTCTGAGACCATCAATATCATGGTCTATTTTGAGCTGGAAAAAAGTCAAACTAGATACAATCGACTTTTTAAGCGCATAAATTATATCAAGAGGATTAATAAAAGAATAGAAAACATACTTCTCTTCTCGTTTACATGTGCAAACTCGTTTACTTGCAAACATTGTTTTTTCTCCGCGGATATAAATTAATATTCTCATCGTCTGATGATTCTGACAAAATTCGTCGAGGAACTGTCGATCGACTTGAATCGAAAAACTAGCTCTGAAAGAACCATCTTTAACACTTGGAGCGATCGTCAATTGTTTTGACATAGCTATGAATCGCTATTCATCTGTTTTGCATGTTGCCAGTTGCTTAAAATCCCATTTGTTTCGATTTATAGATAAAACCAATGTTGCCAGATCGCAACGGCACAGTGCCGTCGACGGACCGCAAAGTGTTAACCTCGTCATCTTATTCCCCTCTCTCCTACGTGGCGTAGGTATCGCATCCAATGATCTTTATTCACTTCCTCCCATTTGAATCGTGCTTGCAAACGTAGCAACGCGCACTCTTCAATGTGCGAAAAGCGCGGCAACGTGCATGTAACCATATCGTATATCGCAGCAAACTTGTCTCAGTGCTCTCGAAATTATTCACAATTCTTTTTACCCGCTTGACGATCGTGCGGAAAACGAGAGCGTGCCAAAAGCAGCAAGATGCTCGACAAAAGAAAAAGAGTGAAAAAGAAGAAGCGGGACATCTTTATCGACTATGATCTGCGGCATATTATGCGAGGTCTTGGAACTTAAAGATCTGGAAAATCAGCGACCGTAAAGTTTGCTCGGTCGCAGTTACCCTCTCTTGAATATGTAAACGCGATGCCGTTATTCGGAAAGGTAATTTCGTCGCCATGATTACGGCTGAAATTGTTATTGCGCCTCTCTGCCACAAATAAGCGTTGTACGACCCATCGTCTGCGATTGGAATTATTTTCGTATGTTTCGCAACGAAATGTTGGCCACTGCGTCTGCCGACGTGTAGCAAAAGCGGTTGGCATGGTCCTTAAAACATAAAAAGAGTGCAAAGCGGGAGACTGTGATCAGCTCGGATATTAACCCTCCACCGGCAACATGAGTCTTTAAAAGTCCTATTTATTCTTTGATTGTAGATTCTAAAATGATTAATAGATGGTACGATCCGATATTCACATCTAAAAAAACTTAGAGATAATGAGATTATATGTGGGTAAAGACGCCAATCTCCAGCTGTTCGTTTTCTAATAAAAACGGTTAAAATATACGTTTGTCTCCTCAGATTCAGATCACAGATGGCGTAAATATTTTTGCAAATTAATAATTTGGATTTTTTTCGTGTTTTATATACTCTTAACACTAATTTCAATGAATATATACAAATTTTGCTTTTAAAACAGATTTTTCAGTATTTTACGTTTTTTTTATTGAATTCAATAAATATATAAAGATTTTTCTTTGTAAATAGATTATTTAATGTTTTCTATATATTTTTTTTATAAAAGAAAACTACACGAAAAAAACAGCCTAATTAACCAACATAGAAATCGGGTGGTGCCAACCAGATGTAATAGTAATATATGAAACAACTAATTATATGGTTACTGCAACCACAATATAATTGTTGAGTGACATGTGTTGCAGCAGTAACAGTATTTGATTATTTCAACTTTGTTGATATTTCAACTACAAATGTTTTAACGGCAACTGCATCATTTGATTGGTTTAGATAAGATGTCTTGCAAATACAAACATAAAATAAATTATAGTCACCTGCTAATCGCGAAAGCTGTTTTATTAGCTGTTTTATACTTCTTATTTTTTTCTCATGCTGGTCACCCCATCTCATCTTAGTACATGATCGCTCTCACTTCACTTCGGTGATCGGACGACAAGCAATAAATCCAACGGCTATGCCATCTCTGTGTTTACTAAAATAGTGAGTTACCTTTACCTTTGTTTTCTAACGTCGCTGCTTTGCTGTACGGCCTTCCCAACCAAGTTCTTGTTGCCATTACCAAATCACGCGCAATTACATTGATATAGTTGACACACCAAAATGATAGGTCGCATCAACTATAAACATATCTATCAAAGATAAGTAGGGTGACGTATCTATATGTTGTTTACAACTAAATATTTCTAGTTATGCGAACTATATAAATATATTTTTTCTTCCGTGTAGGTATTGCTGTGCATTTTATGATAAACTAGTATGGGAAAAATACCGATTGTACTACATAAATATTTTTATTGTATTTTTTTTTGTATTTTTGCGTATGTATATTAATTTTGACAAAGATAAACCGAATTTAACGATTAATCTGCTATAAAAATGATTTTACTAATTCTTTTCCTGGAATGAAACTTTATTTTCCTTCTCCCAAAAATCTTTATTTTCAGATGTCCAAATAATATTATTTTTTGGAATCAACATTATTATACTTTTTTTCGAAGTATACACTCTCGAGTATTATAGTCTAAAAGGATTTATTTTTTTGTTCACTCATATAAAAGTTAAGAAATTTTTAACGAAATCCCGTTTTTTCGTTGTTTCTGAATTTTCGAATTCCGTTCCGAATTCAATCTAAAAAATAATGAAAATACAATTCGATTTCTACGATTGTTAAAACCTATTATTACAGCTTTCAAAAGTGTACGAGAATTTTTTTCTAGATTTTTATATAGTCCGTAACAATGTGAAAACCTATATTATTATCCTTTACAGATCCATACTGCAGACGAAAGGTACTAAATTACATGTTGCCGACTAGGAGTTAATATCAAAAACGGAGATTAAATTTCGCGGCAAAAGAAAGTCCTGAGGTCTGCTTAGACTCTTTACTGCTCTGACGGTGCCAGTTCGCAATGCGATATCTGTGCAATACGTCGCAACATGCAAATACTGATCTGAAAATATGTGCGCTACGTACTAACTAGTACATACATTAAACCCGGTGACATCGATTTACTCTACTTCTTTACGTCCGCGCACGGCCATCCAAAAGGTTTATTTCGACTTGATTATTCCGCAGCGAAAGAAACTTGAAATTCAATTAGGAGTCGTTAGTAAGAGTCGCGGATAGACTGCGAAATATTCTTTCTAATCAATTAAGCGGTACCTTTCTTTCTGTTCGCGACCTTCTGCAAACTCCGTTCGACTTTTCACTAAGCTGTAATATTTCTCGGTAATTCCGTCATTTCGGTCTTACTTGATTTTATTCAATCTCAGAGTAAGAGAGATTTCACTTTATTAACAGCGATATGCTATTGAGTTTATGCCGTCGTTCCTTTGTAAGTCGGCGTGATGATTATTTTCCTATATTACTTCTTTTGTAACTAAAAGGTACATCTTGGAAGGATCCTCTTTGATCGCACAGTATTAATATGCGCATCACTCTTTCCTCTCGTCTCCTATCTTTTATTTATTCGTCGCTCCGGGAGTATTAGAAGAGGGGATACAATATTCAGCGTAATTTCGCTCCCGTATTTTTATAGCTCGCTGTTTATCAACTTTGCAACACAGTGCATTTGCAATGCGCGCCGATTTGCATCTTCCAACGTGGGACTATTTCTACTCGTATGTTGGTTTGTTCGGACTATACGATATGTTTACAAATACATTGGAGAGGCAAATTTAGCACCGTAAAATAATTAATAAAATCTTATATAGGAAATATGAAAATTTACACATCGGTCCTGTCCTCCGGCTTTGTTTTCACATTGCAACTGCTCTCACGTGTCTCAATAATTTCGATAATCATCTGTCGACAATAAGAACCAACACGACGCTCGAATTTCAACTTACAAACCGTTATACTTCGAGCGCGCAATTGATGTTTACAACTAACAGGATAAAAATATGAGCTACATTCGTAGGCATGGATACGCAAGGACGAGTGTTCATACGACAGCATTTCTGCTATTTCCGCGCGCGCTGATTATAACTCCGGCTCGGCATATAAGCGCGTCCGTGTGTATCAGTAAATATATATTATGTACGTCTATAGATAAATGTCGGCTCTTCTCTGTATTCTGCTACACCGTGCACCGTCCTATTCTACTCGACTCATAACGGCGGCCTTCGCGGCACAAGCAAGCCAGGCAGCGCTACCCACCGGGGGTAGTTTGAGGGTTGATCGATCCACCGGTTGCGCGCGCGCTCGTCGCATGCGCGATACCAGGCCGCCGACACGCCGTGAGTTGCCACGCACCGCGAGGGATAGAAACGCCGGGACTGATAACTCGTGTATCCAGATCCGTAAATAAACCGGCCACTTCTTTTTTTTACGGTGCCCTCCGGTGCCCCGCACGCTGCTGGAAAGACTCGGGCGCGGGTGTGGTCGCGCGCTCCCGGCGCTCATAGGCGGGCGTTCGTTCGTTCGGTCGGTGGGTCGGTCGGTCGCACGTTCGACCGAGTGTCATCGTCAGCACCGTCGAATCGCGCGCACGGCGTGCGTCGTCGACTCGTTCGGACGTACCGTCGATGGTACCGACGGCGGCGGATGTACGGTGAGCGTCAACCCGCGTCGGCCGACTTCGCCATCAGGCTGCCGCCAAGCGGGGAAGAGGTCTGTCTCGCGTGCCAGCACACATCAATGGTTCAGGTGAGTGCGCCTTGTGCGAAAACGGAGGTATGAGGGTGGGTGACGGTGGCGGCCGCGATTGCTCCGGAGGGCAAAGGCAGCACGCGAGTGCGCGTGTCGCCGCGCAATGTGATTCGCCGTAGTGCTACGAGAGACGTGCTACCTGGCTCGTTGTGTCGTCGCCGAGAACGTCAGCTGTGAGCGACGATAAGCGGCGCACCGAGAAAGAAAGAGAGAGAGAGGAAGGGCGAGAGATGTCGCCACTTGATGAGGACGATGCTAACGATGCTTCTCACGTGCTCGCGGAAGTAGCCGCGGCTGGTCAGTTCACATTTTTTTTCTTTACGCCCGATTAGATCCGCGATGTAGATTTGGGGCTTGTCGATAACGGTTTGTTGTATTCGTAAAGGAAGTTTCCTGTTCCGGTAGTTCTTCATTTATACAACGTATTCCGGGCTATTTATGATATTGGTAATTGTGCCACGCAGCTCTCTTATTCATAATTTATGACGTTGATATAGCCTTCCTATACAGGCACGGATATATGTTTCACTCGTGATAGACGTCATACGTTATCTACTTCCACTGTTGTAGATAGCTACCAAGGTCGGTATGTGTATACTTGCGAAATTATAAACGGAGTCGAAAATATCTACCATTCCTAAGAAATCACGCGCTTAAGCGATAATGATGTTATAACATTCTGTCGGATATTAGATATTTTGCTTGACGATCTTGTCGATGTGACAAAGAGTAGCAAGATAACATGAAACATAATATAGTAAAATATAATATAATAGATTACATCAAAATAATCGGGTATTTATTTTATTAAAAATTCTTTGAATTGGAAGTTGACTTTTCCATTTATAAAATTTCGAAGTGTCGAGTTTTCGAGCTATTAACTGTTGTAAGGACTTCTGCGGTAGACTTCAGGACAAAACCGTATCTCTTTGATTAGTCTCTAACGAGCCCCACTTTCAATAAAATTTTAATTCATAGCTGATACACACGAAGATTAAAAAATAGTAAGATAAAAGATAAAATATTTTCCCTGAAGAGTGGTTGAAAAAAAGCTGCGATTAAATTGAGCACGTGATAGCCCGGTACTTCTCATATAATGAAACGAGCGCGGAATAAGCGTCGAATGAAACGAAAAAAGATCTCGATAAATCCATCTTCCCCTTTAGAGCTAATAAAATCGCGAATACACGGACAAGAAGTATCCGATAGTTTAAGACTCGAGCGCTGTGAGGAGCGTTAATATACGAGACGTCTCCCGTAACTACAAAATACAATTCCTACACGGTACCGGGCCTCTTGTGCTCGCACGGCCATGAAAATCGCACTGTATTTTATCGAATACTATTAATCCGCAATGGCGGTCCTGAGGTGGTCCACTGGGAAAGTAGGGGTGGAGGCGAAACGCGCACCGTAAACCGTCAGCTCGGCCCTGCAGTGGCCCTTTATGTAAATGGATAATGGTTCTACAGCGGTTGGCTGGGTTCCTAGACGGCGAGTACGTTGCGACTGCCGAAGGGCAGTTCATTAACTGCCAGACTCCGGTTCGATGAGGCAGCTTCGGGAGAAGAGAGAGAGGGAGAGAAGAAGGGTGGGAGGGAGGGAGGGAGGGAGAGAGAGAGAGAGAGAGACGGAGAAGGGGGAGATAGTGATAGAGAGAGTGAGAGAAGCGAACGGCTTTGAAGTGGCGGCCGCCTCGCGGGCGTCTGACGCGGAACAACGAGAATTATCTTCTATTTCTCTCCGTTCGCCTCTCGCAGCATCCATTTATGCCCATCCGTGCCTTAATGCGCGCATCCATACAAGGATACCTGATTGGCTGTTGATTGGGATGCTTCAGGCAAGGCAATAATCACTTCGGTGTCCGATACTTATGAAAGCTGTCTTAATGAATAGACGCGGAGAAGTATTGATACGCGCTTTCCTATTCATCTCGCATTATCGCGGTTTGATAATATGCAACCGCGACGATTAAGGATCAGCGTACGTATATTACCCGTAGCGTCCCATAAAATACAGAGTGAGAACAACTCGTAGGCATCTTTTCATTGGCTTACATTCTCAAGACCTTTAAAATAGCGTACGAACTAAAGTGTAGCGGAACGCACATATATTCAAAGAATGATAAAATAAAACATCAAAAAACAAAGATAATCGTATACTTTATTTATTATAAACATAAAACTCTTTAATTTTGACGTTATTTTGAAGTTAAGGAGGGAATCACTTATATTGAAAAAAAAAGATGATATTATAGTAAGTATTATAGCTGCCTTAATATCTCTGCTATTATTAGGTGATGGATTCTAGCGATTATTTATGGAATTATTTTTTATTTAGTAACTCGCCGTTACACAGTGACATTAATATGCCAATACATAATAACCGGAATTTGCTATAACATTTTTACTTTCCAGTATTTCGAAATGTTTTAAGATACTTTTTCAGCATTTAATTACAAATACTTTCTCATTCTTATTAAACTTGGGGATCACACAAATATACTTGAGTGTTTTGTTCATTATTTAACATTTTATTCCGCTGCACACATTTCCAGTTATGCAAAGTTAAATATAATAGCATAACATTTTGCTAATTTAATCCCCAATTAATATAGATTTAATACGGCTTCTTTTCTGAGGTTTTCACGTCGAAATACTTATTCGGTAATAATTCAAATTAACCCTTTGGGTACATTTGACGAGTGAGACTCGTCATCTGCTTACTTGGGCATAAAATGTATTACTTTTACATATTAATCCATATAGCGACAAATTAAATCCGTCCCATGAGCATAAAAATCTTCAAATAATTCAGTACTCAAAGGGTTAAGCTTAAAAATCTATTCGTTTTGTAAAAATTTTCTCTTTGACAATTTGTATCTATTTTCTGACAAATAAACCAGTATCTATATTAAAAATTCACGATTATATTCATTGTTGTTGCTTCTAACAGAGCTTAATTTGAATAAATATATAAATTTATAACAAAATATTGTTTCTTTAAACAAAACCAACTTTTTAAATCTATTTTAGTGAAGGGTATTATTATCATACCTGTCCTTTTTCTGCCCATTTATGCAGTGTCGCCATATTGTTATAAATAACGTTCTAAGTAATAAATATTTCATAACTTTGAGTCTAGAATAGATTGAACAATACTTTGACAACAATATAACCATTAAGTTTTAATCTAAGATATTAATTATTAACAAAGTTATTACAAAATGTAAATAGGGGCTACAAGACTATTAGGTGCTTGAATTAATTTTCGCTGTTGACTAATAGAGGTCAGTAGTTGTGCTATTTTAACATAGCCAAAAGTGACTGTTGACATATATGAAAATACTATCAATAGGCTTTAATAATCATTGTGTGACACTAGATTGTAGTACAAAGAACACCATTTTTTATTATATTGAAGATGTCGGGTTTCATGCCAAAAAAAGAGCATTTGCGGGAAACATAACTTTTCTGCTCTCATCTCAAGAAATCTGCCGCTGAAAGTCATCGTTTGCTAATGGAAGCTTATGGGGAGCATGCTTTATTTATAACAATTTACAGAGATTGGTTTATACGATTCAAAGACTACGATTTTGATGTGAATAACAAAGAGCGCATTGGTCAGCCGAAAAAGTTTGAAGATGAAGAATTGGAAGTATCACTGGAAGAAGATTCAGACGCTCAAAGAGTTGTCGGAAACACGAAATATCGATGAGTCAACCGTTAGCAAACGTTTAAAAGCAATGGGAATAATCCAGAAACTAGGAAACTGGGTTCCACATAAATTGAGAGAAAGAGGTATTGCGAAATGTTTAACTATTTGTGAATTGCTGCTTCAAAGACAAAAATAGAAGTCGTTTTTGCATCGAATTGTAACTGACGATGAAAAATGGATTCGTTACGACAATCTTAAGTGCAAGAAATCATGGATGCGTCCCAGCGAACAATCAACATCAACGCCAAAATAGAATATTCATGGAAAGACGGTCATGCTGTGCATTTGGTGGGATCAAGTTGGTATAATATATTATGAGCTGCTGCAACCGAGTCAAACCATCAATGCTGAATGTTACCGACGATAATTACTCAATTTGAATCGAGCACTCAAAGAAAAACGCCAAAAGACATGACAAAATTAATTTTTTCCATGTCAATGTTAGACCACATGTTGCAACACCAGTGAAGGAAATCTTGGAGGCACTTGGATGAGATTTCTTATCTCATCCGCCCTATTCACCAGACGTTGCTCCTTCAGATTACCATTTGTTTCGGTCGATGCAGTATGGCCTCTGAGCAGCACTTCAGTTCTTTCGAAGATATTAAAAAATGGCTCGATGACTGGATCGCCTCGAAAGAACCTGAATTTTTCTACTGCGAAATCCATGTGTTACCTGAAAAGTGGGAAAAGGTTGCAACTCTCGAAGGACAATACTTTGAATAATATATAATGTACCGTTCTTTTGAAAAAACATGAGTTTTTGTAGCAAAAAACAACGAGAATTAATTCAAGCACCTAATACCTTTTTTCTATACATTTTATAGTCTCATGAGAAAAATGTTATATTTCCAGTTTCACACATTATTTACTAAGGTAATTAAATATTTTGCTATTTATTTCTTACCTCCCCCTTCTTTATATCTTCTTTAATAATAAAAGCTCTAAATTTTATAATACTTTCTTCTGTCATTATTCACTTATCTCCACTACATATATATGTAATATTGAGTAACTTTTGTTCGAATGTCTAGACTGTATTCTATGGACATTATTTTGGCGTATCTTCTTACGCCACCTTTCATGAGAACCTTGCGTTACGTAAGCCAATCAATCGTACAGCAATGCACAAAGAAAAACGTAGTATAAGATTAGATGTTTATGATAATTGGAGTCCGGGTTAATTCCACTAGGACCGAAAAATATGATAAGCACAATCACCCAATGAACATTCCAATTAACAATAACATAACATTAATGTTATAATTTCTCATTCAACAATATAAATGCAATATAACGCGTGTTATGTAACAGTTACGTTGTTGAGTGAAAAATTATGACATTAATAATACGTTATTGTTGGTAGGCGTTCACTGAACATCTACTATCTTCATGATTCATGACAACTCAATGCTCCGATTAATCAAGTTGGGTTGAATTAGCTAGGCTTGAATATACAAAATGTGACACCTCACAATTTCTGTATACAATAATTTTGTATACAATTCTGTATACAACAATTTGTGTGTACAATAATTTTTCATATAATATTATACAGGGTAGGGCAGTGAAACGGGAAAATTTCTAAACAGCGCCAAAATAGAGAACCAACTCTTTATTTCAATTTCAAAGCACATATGTGATATATATGAGTGGAACTTACTATTGACCTTGGAACATGTTCATTTTCTGAAGATGGTGTCCATAAGATGTTCTTGGTTGCGCATATATTGCTGGTGTCGGAGAGCAAAGCAGCCCATAATGTTGAGTAGCATTTCCAATGGAATGTTGTTGATTTCTTGTCGAATTCGCTTCTTCAAATCTTCCGTAATTCTTGACCGGCCCCTTCATCAGACTTGACGGCTCCGGACTTCTTCCTCTAGGGCTACCTTAAATCCAAGGTTTTCAAGGATAACCTGTCAAGAACAACGGAAGATTTGAAGAAGCGAATCCGACAAGAGGTTAACAACATTCCCTTGGAAATACTACGCAACGTTATGGACTGCTTCGCTCTTCGACTCCAGCAATATGCGCGCAATCAAGGACGACATTTTACGGAAGGTACCTCTTTTATTGAAGGTATTTTACTCCCTCTATCAAAAGTACCTAATCTCTAAATAGTTTTCTTATCTCAGAGTTTCTATCCAACTCTGCCAAGGGATGCTACCTCCACGTAGTGCATCCTGGGTAGTGTTAAAGCTGCCCATAATTTTTATTTGGCAATAATTATGTTATAAAACTCATATACTAACCATACCTTTTTTTAATTTTGATAAAAATTTGAAACAGCAATTTTAAGTTACAACATAAAAATGGCGATATCTAGAAAATAACGCATTTCTAAACGTATGTTCATGTCAAATTTTTTCCTTGTTTTTGGGTCTCACCTCCTGAGCGATTGACCTCGATTTACGAGACATCCTGTATATACCGGGTGTTTTAGACCACCCATACACCTCATTTAAAAACGAGGGAAGTGATTATTTTGAAGAATGTTCTAAACAAAAATTGTTGGGGATCAAGTAATCCATTATATGGGCATATGCGATTGACCTTGGATGACGTCGTGAAGGTCATGTCCAGGTCTACTTAAATTGTTTAAATGGGAATCAATATCTTTCATTGCATATTTTTGTAGCTGACATCAAGGCATCAACACTGGTTACGAACACTTTTCAGTTGAGATCTTCCTGAGTTATGAGAGTTCAAAATTTCAATATCGCCGGCGTTAGCATTACCCAAGATGTACCGCGTAGAGGCCGCACGGTCGGACTTACATCTCTTCGGTGTGCTTGATTAACCCTTTTAGTGCCGGGAGCCGATATATCGGCTCCTGCTACACCGGCGAGAAGTGCCAGAGCCGATATATCGGCTCGCACCTTGTAGCGCTTTACTATTTGCATTGCGAGAGATCTCTATCAAAATAAATTTAAAATACGTTATAAATAGTCTAATTTCATTACGAGAGAATTAAAATAAATAATTTTTAAGTATTGCTTTTCGTTTGGTTTTTATGAGCCTTTTACCAAATCCTAGTAAAATCGGCCGGTTATCTTCGCATAAGCACCTCTTTTTCGCCCGGCACTAAAAGGGTTAAAGTGAGTCCCCTTGCCTCTTGTGCGTGCGTGCGTGCGTGCGTGCGTGAGCACAATCAGAGATAAGAACTCCGAAGTTCGTCAGTCCCCCAATATTTTACTCCAGGCCCTCTCTGCTGTGTATGTGTGTGTGCGTGCGTGTGTGTGTGTGTGTGTTTTCAAATGAGATAGTGTTCAAATTGAACACCATTCTCTGCGATGCAAGCATCTATTCTGGTTTGGAAGGAATTGGTTGCTCGAAGAATTTCATTAGCACTTAAAGATCGAATCGTATTTGCCTATCCATCTATTGGGAAACATAGTATTCAGTACTGCAACTCTCGATGTATACGGCGGGCATCCATCTTATTGGAACCACATATCTTGACACAATCGCAAAAGAAAATTATCTAATAATTCAGGAAGATCTGTTTCTATCAAAGCTGAATACCTACCGTTTAGATTTTCTTCAATGAAAATAGGACCGACAATAAGACTTTCAATAATCCCGCACGAAACATTTACCTTCGAAATATGCCGATGATCCGTTTATCTCTATCAGTCAGGATTAACTTGCGACCAATAACGACAGTTCCATGTATTGACATTTCCATCACATTTGAATGTAGATTCGTCAGAAAATAAAATTTTGTAGTGAAAAGTAGATATTTGCTGTTTTATTCAGTTGCAAAATGCAAATCTATTTTGACAATCATTATTATTCACAACTTGGTGAAGAAACATTTGGTAAGGGTGAAACTTGTTTTGACTCAAAATACACTAAATACTGATACGACTAACTCCAGAATCTATTTCTCGGCGGTTCAAAGAATCATAAGGGTTCAACTCTGCCGATACAAGAATTTCCGCTGCTCTTTCATCCCTAATTGAACGGCGGATCTGTCCACCTTTGTTATGTTGAGGCTGAACGACATCTTTGGCTCGGTTAGCCAAACGTGAAGAAATATTACACGAGTAAGGAATCCAGAAATCAGGAAAACGCTCTCGCCACAATCTTTCAACTGCAGCAAATGCACCTCGATACTCACCCAAAATTAGCAACATGTCATATGCTTCTTCATTCGAATTGGACATGGCTATGGCTATGATATGAATTAACCAGAATTGAATTATTTCGAAAGGAGAAATAGCGCGAGATTCGAGCACGGGTTGGGAAGACGACGATGGAATCGTCAGAGCGAAAGACGCCGACGTGTTTACGAGACGAAGGATCGATAGACTTCGAAGTAGCAATCGCGAGCGGAAGTGTACAGTACTCGAATAAACGTTGACGAAACGTTCACAAAAATTATTATTTATCGCCCCGACCATTACCCGAATCTACGTACAAGGTTTCAAATAGTGATAATATCAATTTGTTAAGCTTTTGTTTCATAGACAAATCTAGGATATCTGCTACGACGTAATTGCTCGGGGTCCTTATTTTTGACTGTGCACACACACACACACACACACACACACACACGCGCGCGCCTGAGAGGCAAGGGGACTCACTTTAATACTAGAACTACCACACCAGTCAAAATGACTGATTTTATAACTTCATTATAAAATTTCTACTTCATGTTATATTTTTTTTCCGCAATGATGTAATGACTTTTGTAGGGATAACTAAAGGTGTAATATAATGAATTTCATTTTTTTTTAACACTGAATCAAAATAATTTTGTAACATTGCTACTTGCTATACCAATACCAGTCATTTTGACTGTTACTTTTCAAAGTGGAAAAATATTCTATAATCTGTTTCCCGAACCCGACACCATTGATTAGATATTTAGATGGATTTATCAGCTCTTTGTTAGAAAATTTTATCGCATGCCACGGTTTATCTAATACAACATAGACATATAAACATAGCCGTGGTGTAACGTAACAATAGCATCGATGCCGTTTCATGCAGTCATTCTGTATACCATGTTCCGACCCTAAAGTCAAACCCTGCCACGTGCCGTACTTGTACCGAAACGCTCGAGAAACAAATACCGTTCGCTTAGCGACAGCGCTAAGGGAATCGACGCATCTCGAATGTTCCGGCACAAGTACGGCATGTAGCGGGGTTTGATTGTAGGATCGCGACGGAACATACCACAGTCGTTAGAATAGGACCTAATTTTGTTTTATACAGGGTGCGGCGAAAGGTTTGCCCGAGTTTGAAAAATCCGTTGCTCACCAGATGGCGTGAGTAGGTTGTTGGGCAGGGTCTCATTAGGAAGGTTGTTCTCAACCGTTTTCAGTTAACATCATGATTTGGACTGGAGAACATCGTGGATTCGCTGTGCGCTCTTTTTTGGAAAATGGCCGTTCAGTCATTGCGACGCAGAGAGCAATGCGCTTGCGATTCCATATTCCGCGCCATGTTTCCGTACCTGATGGAAAAA
>NW_014557271.1:9791-49015 GCF_001313825.1 Dinoponera quadriceps | reverse complement strand
TTTTCATGCTGGAAAACTTTTTTGAGCCTAAATTGCAGGAGTTGAGTGAACAGACAAATCTGGGGGAGATTTGGTTTCAACAAGATGGAGCAACAGCGCATACAGCCCGCATTTCTATGGCGAAACTGAGGCAAATGTTCCCTACTCGACTCGTCTCTCTGAGGGGTGATTTGGGGTGGCCAGCAAGATCGCCCGATTTGAGCATTTGTGACTTTTTCTTGTGAGGATATCTGAAAGAAAAAGTCTTCAAGCATCGCCCCCATACCCTACAAGAACTGAAAAGGAGAATCATCGAAGAGGTAACGCCATTCCGATTCAGATGTGCCAAAACGCAGCCCGAAGCTTCCAAAATCGGCTACATCAGTGCATTGCTACTGGAGGCCGCCATCTTGCAGATATCGTTTTTAAACGTTAATGTAAAAAAACTGTTTGAAGTACCAAAGGTAATAAAAAAATTTCCAATCCTCTACATTTAATAGTATTTTATTAATTGCTCTCCAAAATGAGGGCATACCTTTCGCCGCACCCTGTATAACGATATTTTACAAGCCCTAAAATGGCAAAACGATTGAAAACCTCTGAACTGTTGCAAATATTGAACAATATACCTATGGAATGCTCTGATATCGAGGATGGTGAATTAGAAGAATATGAAATTAAACTTTATAGTAAGAATAGTGATAATGAGATTATAGACCAAGTTCAGGAGTCCTCGGACAGTGAATTAGAAAATATTTTGAATTTACGTAATAGAAGACGCGCTCGTGTGCATTCAAGTTCTGAAGATGAAAATGAAAGTATACAGGATCATCAAATTGAAATTGCCGCAGACGAAACCAGTTGGGAAAAAATAAAAGGAGGGTTTAGTGCTGGAAGATTACCACTACATAATATTTTCAAGGAAATATCTGGCATCACAGGATATACCAAAAAAAATATTATGAAAAGTGAAGTAAGTAGCGCATTTTCATTACTCATTGATAGCAATATCCTTGAACATATAATCTTGCACGGAATTAGAAGCTTCTCGAGTTTTAGGTAAAAAATGGACCCTAACGAAACCAAAATTTAAAGCTTTTATTGGAATTTTGTATGCACGGGGAGCATACAAAGCAAATAATTTGAAACTGTTATATTTATGGAACAGAAAATGGGGATCACCTTCTTTTCCGACACTGTTTCGAACGTTCAGATAGGGTGGAGGAGCGAGTGCTGATTCAGATGCCGAAATTCGGTGGAGAGCTGACGCGCGGGACAGTCACGCACCGCACGCCACGTAGGAGACCCGTCCGGGTTGACGTCGCCCTCGTCGTTGACGCGAGAGCACGAGCGCGCTACGCAGAATGGCGTGCGCGAAGGGCTCGCCCCTTCGCCCACGGTCGCGATGCAAGGCTCGATGTGCGACGCGAAACGGTTCGCCGATGCGCGCGAAATGCCCTCTGGAAGACGGCTTGCCGCCGGGTTCCCCTGCTCCTCCGGGCGGAGTAGAGCTACGCTCCTCGATTGACCTGTTATCACTCTGAAAGCCCTTCCGGACCCTTTGACGCACGCACGGTGCTGCGAGGAGGCTTTCCCTGCCCTAAACGCTGAGTCTTTCGTCGGACCGAGGGGGGTGCTGCCAGCAACTCACCTGGCCGGCGATATGCTGTGCCTGAGGCAGAGGTCCTCGTACGACCCCGCCTTGCCGTCGGCGTGTTCTTAGGGTGCTACGCTAGCCGTCCGTCAGCAACCCACGTTACTGACGGTGATTGGCCGTTGGCTCTTAGGACAGACCGGGATCCTCCGTGATCCACTGCGCCGACGATGATCGATGGTCGCCGATGCAATGCTCTGGATCCTCAGTGACCCACGGTGCCGAGGATGGAAGTCAGACTTCTCCGAAAACTGACTCCGGTGCCCCGCGAAGAAGGTCTTCCCCGCCGTCGGCGACCGAATGCTCCAGAAATCTCCTTAACCCCTAAGGTAGATATTGGAGACCCCGGGATTACCTCGTGCCTAGAGACGAGTTGCCAAGCTTCGCGATAACACTGAGTCACAACGAACGGTGATACGCACCGAACGCTCCCTGACACCAAAGAATGGTGACCATCACCAAAGAACGACTGTACATACCCGAAAGACACACTCGGAAAAGACGCTAGGCGCTTGCTCTCTGTTCTGTCGACCTGAGTGCTATGGCCGACGAGAACAGTCTCTCGAGCGCTCCTACGGAGTGCTCTCATATACCGAAGTCGCTCGCGGGCGGATTGCCCGGGCGACGCGCCGCCTCGCAGCGGGCGTCACCAGCTACGGCGGCGAGGGGTCCAGCGCGCGCGAGACTATCTCGCCTGACGCGCTGCAACCCGGCGTTCGAGCTTTGCTCGATCCGCAACAGACACCATGAATCAAAATGATTTTGTCGAAATATTGAAATTTATTCGCTTCGATAAAAATGATAGAAGCCAACGTTTAAAAAATGATAAATTTGCTTTAATATCAACAGTAAAGGGTTAGGTTTATTCAAAATAGTCAGAATTGCTACAAGCCAGGACAAAATATTACGATTGATGAACAACTCTTTCCAACTAAAGCCAGATGCCGTTTTACGCAATATTTGCCGAATAAACCTGACAAATTTAATATTAAATTTTGGCTGGCATCTGATGTTCAAAAGAAATATATTTTAAATAGGTTTCCTTATCTAGGAAGAGATGAAACACGAGTAACAATCACAACCTCTTAGTGAATTTGTCGTAATCAAACTTATCGAACCGTATACTATGAAGGGAAGATCCATAACAACTGACAATTATTTTACAAGCTCACCGCTGGCATCATAATTGCTTTCAAAAAGAATCACACTGATTGGCATTATACGCGACAACAAAAGGGGATTAGCAAAAATTTGTAAAACAAAGAAGAATACAATGGTTTGTTTTTCATCATTGTTTTATAGATCAAATGAGATTACTCTTACAATTTACAAAAGTAAGCCGAAAAAGAAAATTTTTATATTGAGTTCGAAACATAAATCCTCATAATTGAAAAAAGTAACAGGAACTTACCTGAAACAGTTGAGTTTTATAATAAAACTAAATTTGGCGTAGACATTACAGACCAAATGGCAAAGAAATACAGTGTCAAATCAGGGTCAAGAAGATGGCCACTCCAAGTTTTTTACATTTTAGATTTAGCTGGCATAAATGCCTGGATCTTGTATAGGGAAACAACAGATGAGAAGATATCTAGAAAAGACTTTATGTTTCAACTAGCAAGTGAACTTGCCATTGAAAATGTAAAATCAGGAATGGAGTCATGAGAGGCTGATGTCCAAAGTACTTCAAAGAGCTCACCTTGTTCACGCAAATAATGTTAAATAGGGTATTGTAATAATAACAAGACTACCATCATTTGTAATACGTGTAAAAAATATATATGCGGAAAATGCACTCTGAAGAAAAACTACATTTGTAAAAAATCTGGCAAATCATAACTTTTCTAATCTAATCTAATAATTACTTTATATTTTATAGTTGTCGTAAATAGTTTTAATTTCATAACTTTAAATTCCTTTTGTAAGATAGTAATAAATTAATAAATATAAAAATATTCTATTATTACATATTTTTTAAAGACCAGTCATTTTGACTGATTTTGGTAGAAATAGCTTTGTTTTTTTCTCGGTAGTTCTAGTGTTAATCAAGCACACCGAAGAGATGTAAATCCGACCGTGCAACCTCCACGTGGTACATTTTGGGTGATACCAACACCAGCGGTATTAAAATTTTGAAGTCTCAAAACTCAGTAAGATCTCAATTAAAAACAGTTTGTAACCAGAGTTGATATCTTGATGTCAGCTACAAGAATATGCAATGAAAGATATGGGTTCCCATTTAAAAAATTCAAGTCGACCTTGACATGGCCTTCACGACGTCACCTAAGGTCAATCGGATATGCCCATGTAATGTATTTTTTAATTTCTAACAACTTTTGTTTGAAACGGTTTCCAAATAACTTCCCTTGTTTTTAAATGTGGTATACGAGCGATCTGAAACACTCAGTATAAAGGTAGCATATACAGAGTAGCTCACGTAAAGTTTTAACCCAAAAACTCTAAAAATATTTGTCGTAGCAAAAAATTGTTCATGAGAAATTTTCATGTATTCAAGGGGTCTTTCTATGTAAGGGGGCTTTCTATGTAAACCAACATTCTCCCCGTTCCCTCTTAAAGAGGAGCGAGGATAATTTCGTAATTTCAAATAAGACCTCCTATAAAATATACATATTTGGATTCTATGGGAAATAACAAGTAAACTTTATTTTATCCGGAACATTTCTTTGAAAAATGCTTCAATCAAAAGTTATAAACATTTAAATTTCAAAATATTGTGCATTGAAACTAATGATAAAATCCTAATTTAAATAAAAGACTTCATAGATTTTTCTGTTTTGTTACTTTATTAAATGTTCGAATTGTTGATCATTCACATTTAAACACTTACTATTTTTTCTACAAAATTTTCTCTAACACTAAACAACATTTCTAGGGTCATGTTCACCTGATCTAACCCCTTTAGATTATTTTTATGGAGATATATCAAAGAGAAAGTCATATCTCAACCACCTATGACGAAAGAAGACTTAAAGGAAGAATAAATGAATCTTGCGCTAGCGTGACTTCTGAAATATTGTTTAGAGTTAGACAAAATTTTGTAGAAAGAATTAATAAGTATTTAAATGTGAATGGTCTTTAATTCGAACATATAATAAAATAAAAAACCGGAAAAACTGTGAAATCTTTTATTTAATTTATGGTTTTATTATTAGCTTGAGTGCACTCTACTTTACAGTTTGAATTGTTAAAGTTGAAGTTAAAATTTGAATTGTTAAAGTTGAAATTTATAACTTTTGATAGAAGTATTTTTCAAAGAAATGTTCCAAATAAAATTTACTTGTTTTTTCCAATAGAATCCAAATATGTAACGTTTTATAGCAGGTTCCGTTTGAAATTATGAAGTCCTCTCCAAGAGAGAGCGGGAGAGAATTTTGGTTTATATAGTTACAAAGAACCTTCAAATACATGAAACTTTCTCTCATGAACAACTTTTTGATATGACAAATATTTGTAGAGTTATTGGGTTGTAACACTATGCGTGGGCCTAAATACCGTAATGACAGTATTTTCATATTCATCAACAGTCACTTTCGGCCATGTTGAAATAGCGCAATTACTGACCTCTATTAGTCAACATTGAGAATTAATTCAAGCAACTAATGTGATGTAGAAATATAGCATCAAATGTATATTCTTATAATATTGAGAAATATTACGTAACATTCTTAGAATATTAATAATTATAATTCTTAGAATATAAGAATATTATTTTAATATTTAATAATATTCATATAATATTTTTAGAATTTACGCGCTTATTGAGTGTGATTACATTGTATATATAAAATATAACATTGTTATTCGTAAATATTATTTCTTTGTTTAATTAAATTTGTTTAATTGCCAAATAATCTTTGTCCCAATTTTTGTCAATCACCCGAACAATTTTATATGAACTTCATTTCTGATATACGCGCGATTAAGAAGAACACACTTGTACAATGAATAATTGTCACACTTAGCGACACACTCGACTAGCCTCTCGAATCGCGACTGCGCGAATATGACGACCGAACGGTTTCCCTTTATTTCTCCGGAAGTACGATCGTATCTGCAAAACGCCGCAAATATTTTCCGCGCTGTTAACGCGTCAGCATAAGTTTCACACAGTGCCGTTTATAACGCCGACGACAGAAGTGGCGACTGCGTGCGTGACTGCTCGCAACAGTCCGCTTTCAGATTATATAGTCATGGCGGCTCTCGCATAATGACTTCCTGTTGAAATAATTGCCAGCGGCGTGATCATTGTTCGCATAACGCACGAACGAAGTCGCTTGTATGCGAGTGACAATTTCGTTCGGCGGGTCGTCGCGCAAAACGCGCATGTAACTTTTCGGCTTCTTTTTTTTCAATCACATATATAATTGCATGTTAATTGGTCCACTCTGCCGTGTTATCCCGTTTATTATTGGCGCAGATCATCACCAGTGCGCTCGACAATTATTAACGAACGAATCTAATAATTAACAGCCTTTCATTAACGACTACGGCGCTGGTATCGGCGATTATTTATGTAAACCTGCGATTATTTATGTTTTAATTGTGGCGCATTTGTTATTGTATATCGGACACGAGAGACCTCCCTTTGTGAGCTAGCCAACTGTACGAGTACGTATCCGTGTCTGATTGTACACGGGCGCTGGAAGAGCGTTAAGTTCGTCATGTCGAATAAATGATTTTACTATACTCCCAGATATTAAGGGAAACGAATTAATATTAATTGCGAACACAATCATTCGTGAATTGTATCGATATGAGATAATGTAATTATCTTATAAATCTCTCTCTCTCTCTCTCTCTCTCTCACTCTCTCTCTCTCTCTCTCTCTCTCTCTCTTCTCTTCGACGTGCGTTTGATATGTCTAGACAAGCGTGCACGTTTGGTAGATAGGGAATCAAATAAAAAAAAGACCGTATTTCATTTCGTACGTCACGTCTCTTTTAAAATATGGAGTGGAATTTTTTTCACATGAGTTTGATTTCACTCCCGGGTAATATTCGCGCAATAATTGGCTATCGTCGTATACGTTTCATAAAACTTCATCGAAAGTCTACCTGTATTTGTATAACGAATAACTACGACATGTGGAATAATGTAGATATTTCGCATCTAACAGTAACATGTTCAAAATGAACAAGAACGGAGTGCAATATTCGAAGCTTGCTCGTATTTTCCATCAGACTCACCGACCGTCTCGATTCGTCATGTATAAAATGTTGAAATTTGATCTCCTATTGATCATCAAAACTACCGGGATTTTCTACGTATTAGAAAGAATTATGTTTATTTGTAACTCTTGCAGATTATCATGTCGACCAACGTACGGACAACAGACACGTCGCGAATCTGAATAGGTTTACTTATCACCTAAGTGTGCCCTAGAACATAAACACAGCATCAGGCACGTATAATTGGTTTTTCGTTTTGTGACGTCGCGCGTATCCGTCACGAATGAGCTAACGAAAATCAGTATCCGTATAATCCGCCGGATGCTTGATCGACCAGCCCAGAGCGAAAATATAGAGTACTCGACATGGATATACCGACCCCGAAACGACCAATTTATTCGCGGTCGAGTTACCCTTCTGTGCCACTGCTCTCGTTGATAGTATCTCCTGCCAACGAGCAGCGTCCGAAATCGTCGGTTCGATCTGAACTATCGACCGCGTGTATGTGGGGTGCGGGAATGTTCGATAGAGAATTGGCCGTTTCCCCCTTTCCTCCCTCTCTCTCTTTCTCTCTCTCTCTCTCTCTCTCTCTCGCTCGCTCGCTCGCTTTCTCACGCGCGCGCCTCGTCAACCTCGTAACTTGTTTGATTTCAATCATTTTCGAGTGTTTTCAATACATTTTCCAAGTATTTTTGATGCAAGGCTCGCAAGCGGGACCAGGTATATTGTTTTATCGTTTCCGGTTATTTTCAATGGGCTCGGCGTGCCGGATATGCGAATCGAAAACGTTGCATTATAGTCGACGCTGAATACCGACGCCGTCTGAAGTCCCACACGCGTCAGGCGAATTATTATATTTTTTTTTGTTTTTTTCGATGCCCGCGTGCTTCCGCTTTACACACTTACACACCGGCTCCCCGTCGTTTTTCATAGGATATATGGCGCCGATCCTGTGAAGTATGATCTTGGGATGTACATCAGTGCGCCATATACGATTTGATGAAGGGTCTTTATTAAAGGGCGAACACAAATGTTATTGCATTCCAATCGCTGAATATAATATTTTGGAATAAGGGATATACGAAGAAGAAAGAAAGACGAGGAGAGAATAATTAATTTCTTCGTAAAATCCTAGCGAAATTTTTCCCTCCGCGCATCATTGCATGCGTCTACATACAAATTAAAGTAACCCAAATCGTTCGACCTCGCTTGATTTATTTTGATATAGATCCAGCAGCGTATAATTGGATTTATAGTTCCTTAAACACGAATTCGACATACACTTTCTCGTAATCAAATCTCGATCTACTTACACGGAAAAAAATTAAATATCAATTCAAGACATATGTATATTTTAATGGACGCAACCATTGTTTTATATATAAGCAACAATATATTATCTTAGAAAAATTTATATTCTTGAATTTCAACAATATCATAATGTTAATACAAGATTACAATAGTACTACAGATCACAATATGAGTATTCTGAAAATAATAGATCAAAGGTAAGAGCAGGACCGATAAGCAAAAGATCCCGAGTTCGAATCCTTCCAGCAACATTGGCTTCCGGATTTTCTGCGACACTTATAAGAGTTAAATTTTATATTTAAAATCATCTTAAGTGTATCTTAAGATGTTATACAGGTGGCTTCATTGGCTACAAAATATCTGAAAATGAATCTAACCTACGAGGGTGGATCAAATATAAACGAGCCTTTTTAAATTGCGCACCCGTCGGCGGCGTGAGGGGTTTGCAACGTTTTGGACAGTGGAGGAGGATCATGTGGAAGGCAGTAATAACGTTGGCGCGCCACATGCTTCCTACTCTCAGCAGCAATCACGATAAGCGAGAAAGAGGTACAGTTGCAAAACGTGTTATTATTAAGTTTCTTGTCAACGAAAATGTAAATGCTGCTGAAATTCGCCGCTGTTTACTCCCACAGTTCGGGAAAAGAACCCTTTCATGGGCTCGGGTGAAGCGGTGGTGTAACGAATTTAAGAACGGACGGGAGCGTGTTGAAAACATTGTCCACCAGCATCACAGCGCAAAACACCGAGGCTGCTCGAGAACTCATCGAAGGCGATCGGCACTTAACTGTTCTTGAAATCTCTCAGGAACTTCAGATCAGCTATGGAAGTGTGCGTTCAATCATTCGTAATGAGTTGGGATTTCGAAAACTGCCGGCTCGTTGGGTTCCAAAGTTGCTGAATGCAGAGCAGAAAGCCGTGCGGTTTGAAATTTCTCGGAAGTTCCTAACGAGGTACGAGGGGGAAGGTGACGCTTTTTTGGAAAAAATCATCACGTGCGATGAGACTTGGGTCCATCATTACACCCCTGAATCGAAGAGGGCCAGTATGGAATGGCGGAAGACTGGCGAGGGTGCACCGGTGACAACGAAGACGCGGTTGTCAGGGAAGGTTTTGGCCACAGTGTTCTGGGACTGTAAAGGCGTTCTGCTGGTTGATTTTCTTCAAGAACGTCGAATCATTAATGTTGCCTATTATTGTGATCTTCTTAGCTAGGTTCGTGTTGCCTATCGGTCAAAAGGGCGCGGCATTCCGATCAGAAGTGGGTTACTTCTTCATGACAACGCCAGACCCCACACCGCAGCAGTAACACGACAAAAATTGGCCGATATGCAGTGGACTGTCCTAGAATATCCACCCAACAGCCCAGACCTGTCACCATGCGAATTCCATATGTTTGAGCCACTCAAGGAAGCCCTTGGTGGACAGCGCTTTATAACGAACGAGGAGGTGCAGCAGTTCGTGTGCAATTAGTTTGGTACGCGTCCGCAAACTTTTCATGATACCGGGATTAAAAAATTACCAGACCTTTGGAGGAAATGTATAGATAAGATGGAGGACTATGTAGAAAAATAAGAAAAATGTAAATTAGAATTGATTTTGAAAAATATATGTTTTTTTTTGCAAAAGGCTCGTTTATATTTAATCCACCCTCGTAAAACCGTTTCAAATATAAGACCTGATTTATATTTTGAAATGAAAACGTTCATATTGTTGGAAGAAGATTACCGACCATTCGATTAAAATATAGAGATATTCAAAATAACACATTTATCTTATTGATATAATTTTTTTTAATGTTACAAGATTTATTATTTTCAGAATAACTGTGAGATTAAATTTACTGCAGTAGACTATTTCAATCTTGCAATAACATTATAATATTGTTGAAATTCCAGAATATTAAATTTTTGTAAGGAGATAATATATTCTTATTTATATATGAAACAATACATCCATTAGAATGTATAAGTATTGAATTGATATTTAATTTTTTTCCGTGTACAAAAGCGGTTTGATAAGTAACTTGGTTTGACATTAAGAATAACACATTGAGTTTTGTAACATAGTTTATTTTTTGACATACTCCCCTCGAAATTCAACGCATTCGCCCCAACGTTTCTCCAAGATCGCGACTTTTTCGCGGAAGTAAGTTTCTTCGAGATATTACCTCTTTATTTAACCCAAATTTTTGTCCAGTCAGGTAAGTCTTGAGTTTCGAGGACAGATGGTAATCCGAAGGAGCTAGATTGGGTGAATAGACTGGATGCAGAAGCAATTTAAATCACAGTTCGGTCAATTTTGCTCATCGAGACAGCTTAAATGCGCCGATGCGTTGTCATGGTGGAACAACACCTTTTTTTTGGTGATTCCTCGACGTTTCTCTGCAATCGCTGCCTTTAATCAGCTCAAAAGTGATGCATAGTATTCTCCAGTAATAGTTTTCTCCTTATCGAGGTAGTCAATCAGGAGAAGGAAGTGTGCCTTTTGCACCCCAAAAAACTGACGCCATTACTTTTTCAACAGATGGAACGCATTTCGCCTTTTTCGAAGCCGGTTCACCCCGTGCACTCCACTGTTTCGACTGCTGTTTCGTTTCCGGGATATAGTGGTGAATTCAAATCTCGTCCATGGTTACAAAAGTCGCAAAAAATTGGCTGGATTCTTTTTAACCCCCCTTTAACCCCTTGTCCTACGATTTAAGTTCCGACGGCGCGTGCCACAATCAACAGCAAGGTCGGTCACACGTCGAGCCATTTAATAGTTCGGCCGAGCGCTTGAGGTTGTGCCAATCGCACACGTCTCATGATATTTTTAACATAATATTTTTAAGAAAATATATTTGAACATGCGAATATGGCCAAGAATAACACGTAACTGAGACAGAAGGACATCGACAATTAACCACGAGCTTGACCCGTGTTGTTTACATTTGGCCCGATCTACAAACCACGAGCCTGACACGTGTTGTTTATGTTTAATTCGATCGACGTACTACGGTCCTCGGTTCTTATGTTTGGCCCGATTTCCTTACCAAGAGTTTCACACGATATTATAGGTAAAAGAGTTAAACACTCGCAAACAGTCGCAAACAGCTGATGTTCGCATGCGAATTCGTTTTTGCTCTGTTATGAGCAAACGCGAGACTCCTTGCGCTAAGTTTTTTCATGTGCAATTTATTATGCAAAATTAAGTGAACCCACTCAGTTGAGGTGCCTGTGGCCTCTGCTAACTCGTGTATTTTCACTCGTCTGGCCAAAACCATATCATGGACTTTATCAATGATTTCTGGCGTCACAGCTGATTTCGAAGCTCCAAAATGTAGTGCATCTTCGATGTTTGTTATGTCACGTTTGAATTCATTTAATCAAAGTCGAACAGTTTCACAGGAAAGGCAGGAGTCATCCAATGTAGAGCAAATTCTCTCATGAATTTCCTTCACTGTTTTCCTTCCTAGAAAATAGGATTGAATAATACCACGAATTCCAATTTTATCCATTTTTCACTGTCACTTGAAACACTTCTGTTTAAGCAACTGTAAATCACTAAATTACTGCCAGAATGACTTGTGACCATAGAATATTCATCCATAGGAAGGACACTGTATGATGACATATATAGATATCGCTGTCGCCTTCTATTAGTATGCGAAATTATTTATCAGACCACCTTTGTACTCTTTAAACCGCTTTTGATTAGATTAAACTCATCTCTCTCTCTCTCTTTCTCTTTCTTTTTCTCTCTGTCTCTGTAAAATTGTAGCAGAAATGATGAGATATATATTAATAAATGTTACAATTATACGTGCACGTATTGCAACATAAGAGACATATTCACAATTCATAATAATTTATGCCTTCAAGATATCGTTTTTCCCTTTTTTCATTATGCTAGCATATTCAATCATTTTTGTTGTCTAAAACTTTGTGTTAGTAGTAGCGCTTCGTGCATGAGAGGCAGCAATTACTCGTTAAGACGACCCGAGGGACGTCATTGCGACGTGATTTACATGTCTGAGAAACAGAAAACTCGAGGAGTAGGCTCGAACTCCCGCGCCTTTCACGTGTTTCTCATTCATAGGTCACCTTTCGCAGCATCGCAGCATCGCCGGCTGCCAGTGACAACTCTTAGAATCGTAGCTTGTTTAATTATCTCAGTAGTTATGCAAAGCAAATACGTGCAACGTGAGGAAAATTTAAGGTACGCTAATTATTGCGTAAAGATGTAAAAAGGAGGGTTGACGAACGCGAGAGACGGAAGTGGAGATCAATGGTGAAGCGAAGGAGAGGATAGGAAAAAAAAGAGGAAAGAGGAGCGAAAGAAGAGTAGTTGTTTAATTGCAGTGGTTTTTTCACTCGACGAGGACGACTCTCATCCTTAATTCCTACGACACGGACATGTATGTGTGCGTGCGCGTGTGTGTGTATGCTGCTTCCACGTTGCATAAGATCCATCCTCAAGGTGCTCTCATCGAAAGCGACTAACTAGCTTTTGCACTCATACGTAGTCGGTAATTACGCGGATAACGTTTGCGGAAGACGGACTGAGCTGACTCGGGTTTCTTACGTTTTATCTCTCGCAGCATCTTTCGCCGCAGTCTTTAACGTGATGGAGGTAAAGCGCGATAAGTTGAGGAAATATTTTCACTCACGGGGATACTCGTCAAGCAGTCTCTTTTGTGTCACTCTTTCTGTTTCAACGTGTCTCCACTTTCGACGTTGCGTTACGCCGCCGCAATAGATAGGTGAATTAGAAGAAATCAGCGGCAATTCAACCTGCGAAGCTGCAGATAAGAAATTCAATTTCGCAGAACGAATTCTCGCATAATGAATTTTAATTCACTTGATTTCTCGTCTACGAGAGATGACGTAAAAATTTATTAGCGGATAACGGAGTCTAGCGTAAATTTCCATGAGCAAGCGCGCCGGAAGTCGCTAGGATGGACCCGGGCGAGCAAGAGCAAACGAACGGGAACAACGAAAGGGTGGCACCGTGGTGATAGAGTGATTTTTTATCAGTGCCTGTTTAGCATAAAACGACTCGAGGTATCGAGGCATCCGGCGTTGCCGCCGTTCGGCGGGAGATACTGCTCCGGAGAGTTCGATAATATGCACGTCGGCCTATCTCCTTGGCGGGCGAGGATGAGCGAGATTCGTTTATTATCGCGAACCGCATCTCTCTCAAATGGCCCTTTCAACCGGTGTATCCGATGGTTGGCGGTAACCAGGCTGGCGGGACGAAAACGAAAAAGGTAGAGATAGAGGTAGAGAGAGAGAAGGAGAAAGTAGAAGAGGGTGAGTTTCAAAGAATTTCCAATTCTCAGCTTTTCAGTGGCGCCTTCGACGTTACGTCCGCACGCGAGAGATGGGTTACCGTAATGAATGGTATTCAGTTTATTCTCGAGCTAAGTTACGTTGCAGCTGGCGGACATTGCATAGCCCGGTTGCATCCAGGCACTGAACCAGAAGTAAAATGGGACTGTGGCGAAATTGAAAGGCGGAATTTAGCCTTTATCCGTTATCTGCATGCGAAACTTCTCATTCTTTCCCTTTCTCTCTTCCTCTCTCTCTCTCTCTCTTTCTCTCTCTCTCTCAGTCTCACTCTCTCTCTTCCAAGTCGTTATAGATCGGCACTGCGTCTTTCTTTTATGCCAGTCTACGGCGTGATACGATGCAGAATAGAATAAAGTAAAATTTATTGTATATTTTAAAGCAGTATGATATATAAATGCACGAGCAAAATTAAGAGATGAATGAATAATGAATACGAGACGTATGCGAACTAGTGTGCTATGACAAATCAAGATTGACGCGGAGCACAGCGAGCGAGGGAATAAAAATATTCCACAATGTGATTGGAGAATACGCAAAAATGCGCGCAAAATTGTCCGATAGCGAAAATACAACGAAATGAGAAGATGAGAGGTAGGTACAGAAACATCGGTATAATGATGCACATCGAAGCCTTCACATATACCCGATTTATTCGATATGCACGTTCTCTTCGTAGTGGTAGCGAGTAAATTGTAGATGGAAATACTTGGGATCTCGTAATGTTGTTATCGGGAAACATAAAGAATTCAATTCGTCTAACTGAAAACAGTAGTAAGAATAGCTAACACGCAGACGGGGAGACATATTTACAAGATCTTCCGCCCAGTATTCTGCCGTTCTCAGGATTCCACCGATCATTATTCACCTTCTCGCTCTCATAGCTGCGTATACTTCTTCTCGATTTTCCCCTATACTTCCCGTATCATAATGGAAAGAAGTTGCAAAAAACCCAATAAGGCAACTAAGAACCGCTGTTGGTGAAAGTACAGACGGGATATCCAGATATCGATTCGTTAAGTCCTTTATTCGATTAATAAAAGAGAAACACACGTCGTGCGGCCATGTGCGGCTCGAATTTTTATGCGACAGCCGAGCGTTACGTAACGGCAAACGCAGATTCCCGATCAGAAACTGCGAAAACCACCAGCTTCGGCACATTGTATTCGGACAACGTCGTGCATAGAACATGCGTCCGTTATCCAAACCGGATCTCGGACAGAATCGAGGACGACGGGGAACGAGAAAAATTGCGCCGGTAATACGGATTTTTTTCTCTCTCTCTCTCTCTCTCTCTCGCTCTTACTTGGAGGATGGTTGCGCACGAGCGATCGTATAGAAGTGCGTACGCGTCGCATAACTATGTTACAAAAGTAATTTCGCATGGATCCGCGAAGGCCGGACGTCGCGCACCATGGGACTAAACAATCGACAATCTCGTAATCCCCCATCGCCGGCCGTATTACGGAATATTATTGATGAATGTCGAATTCGGAATTCTCGAGCGGTTATCGAGCCGGTCAGTAAGCCGACCATTCGATCGTCTCGCTCGTAGTCGGCAATGGAAACCTCTAAATTTATTTTGAGTTTCGCGGATCTGTTTCGGAAAAACTTCCGTATTGTTTTTTTAATGTCCCGTTTTCGGTCAGTGAGATTTTGAAACACGATCTCTCCCGGCCTTTTCCCCGCGTACGGAGAACCGCGGTCGTCGACGTATCACGAGATCCTCTAACTACTATATAAAATGAAAAAAGAAACAAATATGAAAAAAGAAAAAAAGAAAAAAACTAAATCGACTCGTCGTGCTACCGGAGGTACGCGGATTCGCGCAATTGAACTCTCTCATGATTGATTTTCAAAATTAGAGATCGATTGGGAAATCATTCGCGAAGCGACTCGACCCGCGCACGAGTTCTCCGTCTGCGCGCGCGGAGCAAAACGTCCGCTCTCGCGATGAGAGAAGCGCGAGCGAGAGAACCACGAACCCGAGTACACAATTTGATAATGGGTTAGCTGTGTAATGTGCACACATTTGCCGGTCCCAGCCGGTACATGCGCGCGCTACACGCTGCAGACTGAATCAGTGATAACAACGTGTTCGCATAATCAATCATGCCGTGACTCCACCTTCCGTACACTGGCAGCGCCTCCGTCAGTACTTCGCGTACCCGTATGCCGCCGCCGCCGTCGGCCCTTCGTGTACCGTATGTAGAGGGACGTGTAGCCGTGCGGAAGCAAGCAGCTACTCGGTGTGCACACGAGTTTCCGTCGTGCTGGAATTACCATAGGTCGTCGGAACTTCGTACGTTGCACGACGATTGACGTACGTTCATCGACAGCTCGCTCCGCGGCCCTTCGTGCGAGGGGGAAGGCTTTTTCGAGGCTTTCGTCCTTCCGGTCATAATCGATAGGCATCTATCTCTCTCCGTTTTCCTCTCGGGAGCGTAAAGACGGCACACGCGTCAATCGGAAGCGACAGCGGCGTGTTGAACTCGCGTTACTTGAATTTGCGTTAATCGGCGGTGTAATTCGCTGGACGATCGGATCGGGGATCTATTTATGATCGGAATCGCCGATGTTCGTCCGTTATTATTCCTCGCGGCAACCTCGCCTTGGTTCTCCCTTTTCGGTCACATCGCTATTTTCGACTTCGTTACGTTCACACGAGTGCTCTCGTCTGCGCGTTTACCCGCGGGAATGAATATCGACAAAACGCGCAAGCCGCTCTATGTGCTACGACGATCGCATCGTGTTGTCCGATGGCTCGATCGGCTTCGGTGGGTGAGCGGTGAGCGTAGATTCCGCTATCGATCGAGCTCTTCCCACCGCTCAGCCTCTTTCATCTCCTTCGCGCTGAGAGTACCGTTGCCGCCGCAAACGCCACGTATTTGCAAACGACGTGCACGCGGAACCGTCCGTTGCTTACCGTAGAAGGCGCGGCATTTATCAGAGAACGATGTAACCCTGTGGTGGACTTGGTTGACGAACGTTTGATGTGTTTGTATGCCGTTGGCGCGCCCAGCTTCCGATCACCGCGGAGCGGATTCGATCACAAATCGCAGACTGGATCATCCGCGTCTGATAACGCGAATCTGGAAATTTGAAACCTGGTGATTTGAGGGAGCGCGCGAAGAAATCTTGCTTGAATAGAACTCGAATCGAAATACGAGTATTAGCACTTCATCTCGTGGATTTCGAGGAAGTTCTCCGGGAAAGCCTCTAGCGAATCAATTAAGACCGTAAACCTCCGAAGACCAATCGATACACACCAATCTTGACGAAGTCGGCGAGCTTACGCACGCTCCCGTCCGTTGAATCATCCTTTAATGGACTCGGAGGGAATTTCTCTTTTCCCCCAATCTCGAAAATATTAAATTTTCCTCCTTTATGTGCGAGCGCGATGCGCTGGTCGCGCGCGTTAGGAAAAGCGGACGAGAGGATAACAGCACAACCGGCTGCGATTCTCGAAGAACGCGGATTCGGAACACTTCCGAATGCACATCCCAATGCATTCTGATATTGCCGCGCGACACGCGTGGAAAAGAGAAAGAGAAAACGAGAGAGAAGGAGGGGGCGAGAGGAAGTATGGACCCTCTCTTGCAATTGTAATGAGCGTCCGCTGCGCGCGACGTAGGGATTTGGCCGGCAGTAATAGCATGCAAACATCCGCGGAGAGGGAACGCGGAGGACATCCTCTCGTCCCTCTTTCTCTCTTTTCTCGCGGTCGGGCGCGCGGGACGTCACGACGAGTTAATACATCTAGCCATCAGACACGCGGAGGGGAAGGAGCGCGGCTCCCTCCCGGACGACACGTCGACGACGGCTGGAATTCTCTGGCGTTTTATACAGACATTTGCACGGCTGCACACACGGGACTTCCGGCCCGCGTTTGTAAAAATCCCTGCAACTGATGTTCCCTTTTGAGGAGTACGGACGCTCCTGTCATATTATCTTGGTGAGATCCGTTTTAGCGCTGTCGCGCTATATATGCGAATGAATCATTGAACGCTGACTAATGTTGTCCTTGGCAATACTAGTTTCAAGATTTTATTTTGTCAGTTTCATCATGTGGTTTCGTCCAGCGGAAATTGTCGTGTCGTGCCGTCACGAAGACGCTTGGCTTAGAAAGACGTTCAGGATACAATCAAATGTACAGTCGACGTCATATATGCTATACCATTTCCTAGATAGAAAATTGCGCAATCTTCGGTCTTACATTCTTACAAAAATTTAATATTGAAAATTATTAAAAAATTTGCAGTGATTAAATTGGCAGTGTTACGAGAATGTGCAAGAGAATTCAAGCTGTCACGCTGTTCAGAGAGGCCTCAAAAAGTAGATTAATCACTTTCACCATCATTTTCCCTAACTTTATTACTTCGTAATAATGTATAACAATTCGGTATTCCGAAATAACGACGAAAATCGAAGCGAGACTGAAAGCAATACACGTTATATTAACGCTTTCGACACGTGACAGAGTCTGAGATGTTGACGTGTTGTTTTTATAGCTGATTTAGATGGTCTATACGCTTTGTTCCTTGAGGTATCCACGTTATATAGATAAAGGCTGATCGTGTCAGGAGACATAAGAAACAATATCTGCGCGACAGAAATCGATCTAGACCATAGACATAGTAAAAATAGACCGAGCATGTCCTCTAGTAAGCAGTGAAGATTATAGATAGAAAAAGACGGACAATAGATGCCCTGTAGCTTTCTCTCTCTAATGAGGAAAGAGTGGGGAGAAAGAAGGGTAAAGAGTGAACAAACAGCTAAATACTCGATCGTTCACGCCACTAATTTTTTCATTACTATATAACTTTTTCTGGTGTGTGAACGATCGAGTTCACACATTCAGCTGTCTGCTTATTCTTTTATCGCTCTTTCTCCCCACTCTTTCCTCATTAGAGAGAAAAAGCTACACGGCACCTATTGTCCGTCCTTTTCTATCTATAATCTTCACTGCTTACTAGAGGACATGCTCGATCTATTCTTACTATGATCTGGACTATGATCTAGATTATAAACCCAACTTAAATTCCAATTTCGAATAGCAATAATGTGTTACCTACATTTAGTCCACCTTTCTATAAAAGGTATTTACAGTATTTCAATAATTATTTGACCAGTGTTTAATCATTAGTTAAATATTTTAAGAACGAGTTACTGTGGTTACATAATAGTGTTTGCAGCACAATTATGTTGTAACAAATTATATAAAACAAACTAATATTAGATTTTTTATTTGAATAACAAACTTGCTATTCCATTTTTTGCATTTTCTTACCCCCAGAATGTGTCCCCCCGTGATTTCAGTGATAGTTGTCATTTTCCTTTTCTTAGTCGCGGTCGCAGTTAACTTTACTGATCGAAAAGGAACTTTCTGCCAATAGAGCTTAAAAATATCTTTAGGGATTATACTTGTAATATATTCTTATTTTGTTCACAAAATATTGCAATGGTATACTTGCTAGCATATATTGGAAACAACACGACAAGATTTGATATATAATAAATATTCATATAATGTATATTTTGGCGAACCAATGACGCCGTGATTGTTTCAAACTTTTAACTAAATATTAGAAATTTAGAGCACAACGATAGTTGATTTAAAAAAGCAAAAGGTATAAACTAATTCATAATAATCATAGGAAAATGTATGCTTATCTTTCTCGTTATCCAAAGTTTGAAATTATTTTTGTGAAAAATGCAGATGTTATTTTCAAAATATACTGATAAATAAATGTAACATCAGGGATAAACGCACAATAGATCTCGATAATGCTAACGTAGTATTAATAATCATGATTTTTAGAATTTGCATCAAGACCGAATTGCATATTTGAATTTGCTACCATAACATAAATCAGCACGAGCTTCGTTTTTGCTAGCAGAAAAATTGAAAGGGCACTTTATTTTTGACCGTGGCCTTTTGCGTTCGCAGTCTATGTCCATAATCACGATTTCTAGATATCATATTAACGGTTCATGTACATATAATAAATGCAAAGAAAGATGTCTTCTTTACAAGTGTAATATAATAATATCCTGACCCTGTGTAATATTATATTATCCTAACCAATTAAGCTGCGAGTGAAATGGGCTGCAGTCAAGAATAAAATGCCCTTAATTTTTCTGCCAGCAGAAACGAAGTTTATGCTGACTTGTTCTACGAGGGCGGTCCCTGAAGTACGCGACCCAACAAAGAAAACACAAAAATTTTGGAAAAAAATGTATTTATTTTTCAACATAATCTCCTTTCAGCTCTATACACTTTTCCCAGCGATGTTCAATAAGTTCGATACCCTTTTTATAATAAGAACTGTCTTGCTCCTCAAAATAGCCATTAACTGCCGACATCACTTCTTCATCGTTAGAAAATCTTTGACCACTGAGCCATTTTTTCAAGTTTGGGAACAGAAAATAATCCGAGGGGGCTAAATCTGGCGAATAGGGTTCACCAGACACTCAATTGAAACATCTTCACAACACTGTTTTTGCTCGAGTGTGAGCAAACGCGGCACCCATCTTGCACACAGCTTTCTCATGTCCAAATTTTCAGATAATATGCGATGTACCGCACTTTTTGAAATGCCTATATCTGCTAGCTCGCGCACTTTCAGTCGACGATCATCCAGTACCGCTTTGTGGATTTTCTTCACCATTTCTGGAGTCGTCACCTCATTTGGTCGACCACTGCGATGCTCGTCTTGGCAGCTCGTACGGCCTCGTTTAAAATCTGCTACCCAATATTTTACTGTTGTAAACGAAGGAGCAGACTCACCCAGAGTAGAATCCAGTTCAGCTTTTATATTGGTTGGGCTGAGGCCTTTCAAATAAAAGTATTGTATCACATAACGATGACCAATTTTCTCCATTTTCACAAATTCACTGAAAACGTTCACTATTGATGGCTGCCAAACAAATACTAAACAACGTGGCTTCTTCAAACTTGAAACGTATGCTTTATAGATTGTGTACTTTCTGATACAGTGATATTTTTCAAACAACTACCGCCATTTCTAGGTCAGGTCGGGTACTTCAGGGACCACCCTCGTATGCTAATACAAATCAGATATGCAATTACATATCGTTTTGTTAACTAGTACGAATATAAATATTAATTTCGTTCAGTTTTGTCCAAAATAGTTTTATTCGATTTATTTCTTTCATTAGTATTTTTCAATGATACTGTTTTAGCATAATATTAGCATAATTTAGCACAAATTAGCAGAATTACAAAGAATACATAAATTGAAAAGTGTGCGCTGGCAAAATATTGAATGAATGAATGAAAGTTCCCATCATTCCTAGTGGAACATAGGGCTCTCACAAAACCTAGTGAGAGCTTCGGAAATCAATAAGCATTTTTTTTTAAAGAAACGGGAGATTAGCCCACTGCGCTCGAGTCTGGCAAAATATTGTCTTTTCATTATTATCGTGCATTTTTCGTATTACAAGTTTAGATCTACGAATTAATTCGGTGCCTTTTTTTCATGAAATTCAAAGTTTATTTAAAAAGTCAAGTATAAGTTTAATGTTTATTTAAAAAGTCAAGTATAAGTTTAATGTTCGAAATAATTTTCATTATTTTTGATGACTTTACTCCATTTTTCGAGCAACCGACGAGTGTCCTCGCGAAAGAAACTTGGCGGTTCGGACTCGATAAAGTCATCGATGTTTTTTCGGACCTCATCAACTGTTTTAAAGTGCTCATCAGCCAGGTGATGTTGAAGCGACTGAAATAGGTGGTAATCCGACGGGGCGAAATCTGATGAATAAGTCGCGTCAGGGAGAACTTCCCAGCCCAATGTAAAGGTGACGTCCTTAGTTCCTTTTTGCAGTATGTGGTCGAGTGTTGTCGTGTTACAAAATCACTTACCTACTTCCACTGCCGATATAAGGCCTCTTTCGCTCCAACATATCGCTCAAACGATTGAATTGTTATTGATAGTACTCCGCAGTAATGGTCTAGCCAGGATCTAGCAATTCATAATGCACCATATCCTTCATATTCCATTATATACTCACCACCACTTTTTTACATGGATATTGGGCTTCGGAATCGATATCGATGGTCAGCCAGAATTTACCCATGATTTTCTGCGTTTAGAGTTGTCGTATAATACTCATTTTTCATCATCCGTAATGATTTTGTACAGAAAATCTTTTCTTTCAAATCGGGTTAGCAAAGACATTGCCGTATCGAATCTTCGTTCCTTGTTTTCCGGGCTCAAGTTGTGCGGAACTCATCTACTCGCTGAATTTTACCGAGTTGATGTAGACGATGAGATATGCATTGTTGAATAACTCCGAGTTGTAATGCTAGCTCTTGTTGAGTTGGAGCGAAATTTTCAGTCAACAGTTGCTCGAGTTCCTCATCGTTGAATTTTTGTGGTTGACCCGGACGTTGTCGATTCGGAAGATCAAAATCTTTATTCCGAAACTTCTGTACCACAACTAAGAACGTCACCTATACATTAGGCTGAGAAGTTCTCCCTGACGCAGCTTATTCACCAGATCTCGCCCCGTCAGTACCACTTTTTACACGTTTTATGTGTTACAGCGTCTTTATCCAGAGCGGTACAAATCATCTTCGTAGTTTTAGCAGCATTTTTTTTTAATTAAAATGCGAAACGAATGCGAAACGAGTGCCTCAAATGCTACTTATTGATCGCCATCGCATTCACTGCTGTTTCGTGAGGTTATATAGCCTGCTTTGCCAAAGCATTTTGGCTAAGTATTTTGAGAACTTAGTAGTATACACTCACAAACCGCAAAAGGGTGGGAAACTATTTAGTTTTAAGCCGGAGTTACAAGGCACGAAATATAAAGGCACCGAATTAATTTGTACACCAAATAATTCGAGTACAATGTAGCACAAATTTAACACAAATCAGCACAATTGTCAAATAAAGAAATCTGAAAAGTGGGGGACTAATTTCATACAGATGTGTCGTGCTCATAGTAAAAACAAATACGTATAGTCACACTGTCGCCAAACCGTAAACTTTACTGTGACAGATCAATGAACCGCTCGATGTCTCATCCATTTATTCTTATAAAACTATGTTGATGCAAAGGTAAATATATTTCCATATCAACTTGACTAAATTGACGTAAATAATTGGCTATAAATAATTATTTTTCTTTCAGCGATCATTTTCGCATGATCTAAAAAAATTATATGGCAACATTGCACTAATCCAGTGATATACATATAGACACGACGCAACAATCATAAGAGAACAATAATGTTCATTATTAAACAAAGACAATGGAAGGTTACTTACACTACTAGATATTTGTCACTGATATTAAACATTACTGAATTACTCTAGTAATTCTGTAATTTATCTACATAAAATTATTAGCTACTAATAATAAAAATACTGTGCAATACAGTAATTCATTGTTGCTTAATTAGTAATACATTTTTGTAAAGATATTTAATCACCACAACTTTACTGATATATTTATAATAACTACGAACTATGTAATTGAACTGATATATTTATAATAACTGCGAACTATGTAATTGAATCACTAAAAGTTATTAACAACAGTGCTTTTAATATTCCACAAATAAATAATTAGTCGTATCAAGATTATCAATATACAACGTACCAATATTAAATTTCTGTAAGGATATATAATCCATACATAAAGTTAAAAATCGCATAAATAACTCTAATTATATAATGATAGGATTATAATNTATATATATATATATATATATATATATTATATTTTGTTTTGACATTATATATATATATATATATATATATATATATTTTTTTTTTTAAGCTGAAAATTATATAATTTTCAATTTAAGGAATGATACAGCATACATGACAACTGTACTGACTCTGAACTGTCAGGAACTATGTAGCATCGTGTCGTTCTAGTTAGATATTTCTAAGATTTCCTTATATCAAGTTGGTCAGAAAGTATTCGTATCTTGAATCGCTCTATTTGGCGCATCTGCATTCAAAGCAAACTACGGGAGGAAAGGGAAAAGGCGATTGTTTTGAATTCACCTAACCTCGCCGCACAAACTGTTGCAGACGGAGAGCGCCTGTAAGCTATTATAAATTTACAAAAAAATCGCAAAATGGAACTTTCGAAGCAACAAATTAGGCTAATTTTGTTGTAGAAGGTTAAAAGGGACATAAACGCTTTTCAGACCCATCGAAATTTGTTTGAAGCTTTCGGACTAGATGTGATTACCGTCATGTCGTGCCAATTTTGGTTTGAAAAATCCCCAAATGATGAATCTAACCTAAAGGATGAGCCCAGGTCCGGAAAGCCTTCGGTCATAGGAAAAGTGCTTGTGAAACAGAGTCAAAGGAACTTCGGATATTACCACTCACAAGTTCGAGACAGAATTCAGGGTAACTCACGGAACTATCGTCAACAGCTTTCACCAGTTTGGCTTTGTGTCAAAATTGAACAAGTGGATACTGTATGCATTGAATAGAAAGATGAACAAGCTTGACCGCATCTCCAAGTGCGTTACGTTGCTCAACCGCAACGAATCTTTTCTTAATTGACTGATTACATGTGATGAAAAATGAATCTTCTATGATAATGTGGTACGAAAACTTAGTTGATGTAAGCCCGGAAGTTCAATCGAGAGGACTCAAAGCGAAATATTTGGCAGAAGTTCGTATTGATTGTATGATAGTATATGCGCGGAATTGTCTACTATGAGCTTCTACCAAGAAACCAAACGATCAATACGAACTTCTACTGTCAGCAGTTAGAAAGAGTTTAAACAAAACTCAAGGAGCTCCAGCCCCAACTTGTCAATCGTAAAGGTATTCTCTTTCACCAGGACAACGCTCGCCCCTATGTGAGCGCACCCACGTTGAGAAAAATCGGACAGCTTAATTGAAAACTTTTCGAACAACCACCATACTCTCTTGATCTCGCGCTATCGGACTATTATCTTTTCAGACCCCTGCAAAATTTTCTTAACAGAAAAAAATTCGATTCGGTGGACAAAGTCCAAAGAGAGAATCTTTTCTTTAATTCCAAGACTAGTTCCTTTTACAAAGAATTTTCAAGCTTGTAAATGAGAGGAGGTTATTAAGCGGAGATTTAAAAGCGGAGGTTTAAAAGCGGAGACTATATTGATGATTAAAATAAAAGCACTTTTCGTGCAAAACAATTTTCTCCTTTTTGCATAAAATACAAAAAGATTTTCTGACCAACCTGATAAAAATACTAATGCAAGATGCTAATAGAATCTTTCACAAAAGTAAACGTTTGCGAAATCCGACTTCCGCTCGACTTGTATTTAGTCGTATATTGATTTACATAATTGGAAGGGAGAACTGTACAGAAGATTTAATGCTAATAACGCGTGGCTTTAACGGACGTATATAGCGAGTTTGAATTTTTCATGACGCACGTATCTTTTTCACGGTGTTCTTACGTGAAAGACAAAGATCGGTCGTCGTGTCATCGAGACACTTGTTCGCGCTTTGATACAACGATAATATGACAAGCAGCGAAATGGAACGAAAACACGACGGTGAAAAAATTACGTTTGCCGAACAAATGATAAAAAAATAAAATATATAACGAAGCGTGTGCGTGTCGCTCATGTATCGCCGCGTAACATGTAATGATGGTCTTTCGCAACACACACTAAAAAAAATATAACACCGAGTTTACGTACTTCGGCACACGCCGTCTGAATTGTTTCAGACAAGCTCGTTGAAACGGCGGAATTTGTTTTACTCATTTTTCCAGCCCGGGGTGCATTTAATGGCTATCTAGAGCTTGCACACAGTGCCGTCGTTTTCAAATATTATCCGCGAAAACATGTAGTAAACGTGAAAGGCAAACACAACATGTGTATGTTACTAGTTTGTGAATACGCTACAAACGGGGAGCTCGATAACGCAATAAAATTGCGGCAATTACCAACACTGATGCACCGACGTTAAACAATTAATTCCCGTGTTAACATTTTGTTCCCTCCATACTGCAGCATCATCGCGGTACTTTCGTAATTTTAAATTAGAACGACGTTGCAATGTAGATTACAAATTTTAAATGTTTTATCGGAACCGCAATGTACATCGCGTAAACATCAAAGTATACGAAGTATGTAGAAGACTTGGAGATAAAAATAAAAATAAAATTCACCGAACAACGCGCTTGATCGAAAACGGAAGTGTCCGCGGAAGAACCGCTAAAGTGAGTTCGTTTCCACACATAATTCGGCATTTGTTTTCGCATACGGCGAGAACTTGGAATGTCACGAAAATATCGTCGTTCGCTCTCACTCGATTTTCGCTCGACAAGTCGAGTCGACGTACCACGCTAGATGTGCCTTCGATTCGTCAAACATTTGCGTTTGTTACATACATTGAGTCAGCCGCTCCCCGCGAAGGAAAAGCGTGTAATGCGCGGTATGTGCGGTGCGCGCGTCACACTTCGGCACACACTCGCAAGAGAACGCCGACATTCGCTCGCGCATGCGAAAGAGAAGCATCGTCGCGGCCGCGCTCACTCTATACGCGCGACGACCCTAATGCATTCGATATCCGCTTCCCCCAAGTCGGTCAAGGCTCCTCCAGAAGATGCATTTCTACTCAAGACTTTCTTTCCGCTCGCGGAAAAGACGCTCGCACGTCGGACTAGCCAACGTTTGCCCATCTCTGAGGTAGAGGGTGACGAAAAGGAGAAGGTAGGGAAGGAAGAGGTGGGAAGGGGTTAAGAGTCGAGGGGAATGATTTATCTCCTTCGGGTGCGAAGATTTTACCTCGGGTGTTAGTTCCGTCGGTTGAACATACAGATGGAAACCAGGCGGCGAGTAAGGGCTGCTGCGAAGTTCTTATCGGTGTGTATATAATTTTCGGTGGGTTGATAGTTGGGCGGAACGACGCGCGAGCCCTTCGCCTGGGCACGGAACTTGCTGCTTGGGATACTTACGACCGGCGTTTACGCCCGCGAAGCAACACATTGTTCCCCAAGGCGCATTAGGGCGGATTCCACGTCGGTTAGTTGCTCGTGGTATAGCGGTGCAATTTTTGCCAGGGCCGGTATTAGAGCATTCGGCGTCTCGAGGATAGGTAAACTCAACGTGCGCATATTCTTAGCCGCAAAGTTCCGTTCGCACGTATACGCGCGCAAAAAACTCGACACGGGAAATAACACCATAAGTTTTCTCACGACTAAGTTTAAGGACAGTTAAAACGCTGCTGTCCATACCTTTTCAGTTGCGCGTTTCAATTCGCTATTATTCAAAACGATCTGTTGCCAGGAAGAACCCTTCGTTTCGAATTGTCTAAATTGACGAGCTAAAAATTACAAAACTGAAAACATTTTGCAGCCACAATGAGAAATAGAAACTATTTATCCCAGTGGCGTCACATGTTTCGCATGTGTTATTAAAAACTATATGTTTTATTGTCGTAAAGCGTTATATATTTATTACCCGACGGCGAGCGTGAGACACAATCGCGGACATTTTACGAATTTTATTGTGTGTATATAGAACGGTAAAAAAAATGATTCGATTTGTTTAATATCTTCGATTTGTTAAAAAAAATATCTTAACGCAATGTGGCAAAATGGATAAGAAAGAATGAATTTCATTATCTCGCTGTTACCTCTCTTTTGTTTTCCGGGCATTCAAGGCAGCCGTCACCTCGCCGTAGCGTCGGCACTGATTTTTGCATTGAGTCTCGTCGGATAGCGAACCCATAGTAATTAGGACGTTAAAATGGCCCTTGCTCTGCACTCGACAGTCACGACAGACTATTGTCGGTAAGTTGCTTGGTTTTTTTGCTTTTCCGCCGACCGAACCACTTTCACGGGTTTGTTTAAAAACAACGCCACCCGTTGCGGTGTTATCGTAAGTTCTTCGCCTGGAACGCACCGGGATAATCTCCCTATTTATAGAAGAGAGAGCGAAGTATCCCCAGTTTAAACGGCTCCGCTCGGCTTTCTTGACTTCCCTCGCAAATACACGCGAAAGATATAATCCGATTACACGTTTTGATATGTCCCGAGACGGGGTGGAATAACGCGAGCGCGTGCGCGCGTTCACCCGCTCGTGTCCGAGCTGCATTTCATTGGGTTGTATTTTCTTACCGTTTGCTTTAGTCTCGCATTATAGTCAGGGACGATTTTTTTAGAGCTAGTAATTCTCGTAGACTTTTAACAGTAGTGCAGCGGAACCGACGAGCACTAAAGGAAATTCTATTTTACGCTGTATTTAATTCTGAAATATTAGAAAGAGATTCGACGTTATTCCTCATGATCTCCGCGTGTCGTTTGTCGCGAATAAATAATGCATTTTAAGTACACTCTCTTTCTGACAAATAAGTAAAGACGAACACGCGCGTTCACGCGTTCATGCGTTTTTAAATGCTTTTTCGAAGAACTCGTTTTACTTGGCGGAATCCCTCTCTCTCTCTCTCTCTCTTTCTCGAGCCGTTAGCCCTCCAATGGGGACTAATATGAGATTCGTTGTTATACCACGGCCTCATCTCGCTACGGTCCACTTTATTCCGCTCACGTATTCCTATGAAATTATTCACGCTAGCCGGCGACACACTGTGCCTCGCGGTTCTGGAAGAATAAGTGGCGAGCAAAACGCGAAGGGAAAGCAGCATTTCGACTTAACGCGAAAACGCATTACGACGAGATCGTGCGTCGTTCGCCTGACGGCTATTTTCTTCATCGTGTTTTCGGTGAGCCGCCGCCCCATAAGTACGGGAACGAAAAAACTTCCGATAAATTTGGTGCAGATCGGACATCGCGATAACTTGGACGTCATCCCGCGAAGCTCAGTTATTATCGCATACCTCCTCTACATTACACGCAACCGCCGTCGCCGGTGTCATTCCGACGAGTTCATAAGTTCCCGATATTACAGACGAGGAAAAATTTAGCCTATGATTTACTAGCGCGATAAACTACTATAATTTACTCCACTCAGCAACTTGTTAATGGGCTCTTTTGTCCCGGTTGCCGGTTTGGCTATGGCGTTTGATCGTCGATAGGAATTTCACATATTTCTGGCTTTTCGAAACGTCTTTAAACTCCTTAATCGGTCATACGGTCGGCGTCGTGTGCAGTACCAGTCTTTAAACGGAAAGTTACGCAATTCTTAATCTTACACATAACTCATAAGATTAAAAATCATAAAAGTAAGTCTGGTTACGGCAATAGGCTTATAACAACTCTGATTATAATAGTTTCAACTCCTTATGTATACAGGGTGTTGCATCAACACACGACCTATTACGACGAGTTGCCTGGTCAAAGGCGCGCGCGTCCAGATGATAATTTCGGATTTGTCGATATTATCATATCTTTCCAACAAAGTTATAGCGTTTCTAATTATTATAATAAAAAAGAAAGATATGCGAATGACTGTTTCAACAAATCTGAAATTGCCATCTGGATGCGCATACCTTTGGGCAAGCAATCCGTCATATAATGGGTCGTATGTTGATACAACACCTTGTACGCGAATAGACAATCCGTCATTATGACCTATATGTTGATGCAACATCTTGTACAACGTTGTTCGCGTAAAGTGACGCGTGAGCAAGCGACAACCGCTATTAAGTGATCAGCGTGTTCGTTCTCGCTTCCAGCTGGGATGCCGGCCATGGAATCTCAGTCTGACGAGCGTGATCATCCTGGCGCTGTCGAACATGCTGCTGACGTTCCTGCTGCTGCAGTCGGAGACCTGCGCGCCGGACCCGATACCGCGGGAAGTGGAGGTGAGCGCCGTCACCGAGTGGAATCTCGGCAGCCTCGTCAAGGAGCAACAGCCGGAGTGCATCACGCAGGATTACCAACCGACGTCACCTGACGCGAACAGTCTCAAACTGGACATTAAACTCGGGAGATGGGACGCGCGACGGATATTCCGGACCTTCGATTCGGTACTGGTCGGCAATAGATTCACCGAGTTGTCGCAGACTTACCGGGTCTGCCTGGCCACTCAGAGTTCCATGGAGAAGCTGCACTCGCTGGTGCAAGTCGCCCTGCACTGGACCGGACCGATGTCGGTGGCGCTCTACGCGGCCGGTGACGAGGAGTTTGAAGTGCTGCAGCGATACCTGGTTTACCTAAGGCGATGCTACGAGGCCATCAGGGAAAGGGTAGTCTTCTCTTTAGCCGTGCCGAAAACGAGACCACCCAAGAAGCAGCCGCGTGTGTTCGAACTGCCGGAGATCGTCGACTGTGCCAAGCCGGAGGCCACCTTGAACGAATTCGCAGGTCACATATCCAGCGAGCAGACCAACTGGAGGATACGGAACGTTTATCCGCAAAATCACATGCGAAATTTGGCGCGCAAGAACTGCCAGACGGAATACGTGTTCCTGACGGATGTGGACATCGTGCCGAGCTTCAATCTTACGGTCGCGCTCGACGACTTTCTCAGGAGCGACAACTGTGATAAGTGCGCCTACGTTATACCCACGTACGAATTGGACGCACGAGTGCGGTTCCCCCCGAATAAGACCGAGCTGGTCAGACTGGCCAGGAAAGGCTTGGCTAGGCCTTTTCACCAGAAGGTCTTCATACACAATCAGTTCGCCACGAATTTCACAAGGCAAGTACTTCCGGATTAGATATTGATTCTTCGCCGGATATTTCTTTCTCACAACACATCAACCCCCCCCCGCTTTAGATAAAGCGCGAAATTAATTGATATTAATAAAGTACTTGTATAATAAAATATATAATCGACGTAGCGTATACACGTTTAATTAAAATTATTGATCGGAACACCGTGACGATGAGAGCCCATAATGGTTTTCCTATAACGAGCTACATTATTTATCTGACTTTAATAATAGCTGTTTGATAATTTTGCCGTTATTCAGTGGTTATTGGACGTAATTTGTACCCGTTCGTGCGACTTCGTGTATACAGAGCGTGAATTGTTGTTGACCGACCGTACGAAATATTATTTGGATAGCCGCGACGCGGATATTTGAGAGAATTTTTCATTTTGCAGGTGGCTGCAGGACGTGTTACCGAACCATAAATATCATGAAAACGTGAAGACCGGCAAGGTCTACGTTAGCCACGACGTGACGAATTTCGAATTTCTTTACGAGCCGTTTTACGTGGCGAAGGATATCGTGCCGTCGCACGATGAGAGGTTTATGGGATACGGATATACGAGGAACACTCAGGTACGCAATATTTCTAAGATATGCTTGTTGCTTCTTTTTGTTTCTTCCTTTTTTTCTTCCTTCTCGTGCGTTCGCACCACCCACGTGACGAATACGTTATGGCGTCGTAGAGACGGGCGTACAATTTAGCCGGTGCACGAAATAACGTAAAATGGTAACAATGCGAAAATTTATACTCGGTCTGGGGATCGACGATAAATGAACTTCTATCGCCTGAAAATACACGTATATGGGAAGATAAAGGTACATCGTGCGCATACACGATACCATTCTTATTTGCGAAATGTACCAAATCAGTTAGCAGAGATATCGTGGGACAGTTCGAATTATAAAGCAACCCAGCGGCAACTCGTCGCCGATACTCTCAGTAAAAAAATGCCGTACACAATGATATCAGTGATAGAAAGTATACACAGTTCGAGTGTGTGCTTGCGTGCGATAATTATACGTGCGATTCGGTATCGGCCAACTCGCGTCCGCGGCCGATTTTACCGCGTTACCAGTTTATTACAACGTCAGGAAAGCAAAAGGTATTCCATCGAAAATTAATATCTTTCGGAGATATTAATGGAATTAATGGAATTAGCACGGATAAATGGCAATAATGGAACGCCAGCTGCCGGCCATTATGTCGTTTCTACGCTCCTCTGTAAATAGGCGGCATAAATTACACTAAAAGATGTATATTTTGTGATATTAACGGTAAAAGCGGCAATGTCCCGCGTACATACATGTATATATATATATATATTTTCGCGTTTCGTCAGCCGATGCGTTTCAAATTATATATACTTGCTGGCTAAACTCGACGACGCGACAGACCGTGTCGCGCGGAAAAATGTACGTATGTAGCATAGCGGTAATAAAGTTCTATGCGATTAAACGCACGTGTTAGTGCGGTCGGCAGTATGGGTCCAGGGAAATAACGAAAGAGAGAGAGAGAGGGAGGTGGTAGTTTGAGAGAAGCAAACTGGAATGAGCGCAGCCTCGCGCATCCGGGGCGATTAATTGAATTACATATTATCATTGCCGCCGTTATCGGACGATAGAGGCTCATTTTGCAGAACGGGCATTATTCAATTTAAACTTGACACATCTCCGGCTGTGTGATCAAACGTTTACACACCGGAGCGTCGTCGCGTGAATGCGGCTCGCTAATGCACTTTTCGGAGGCCGTGCTAGCTATTCTCACGTACGCGTTTCGCGGAAAATCGCAAATTTCTTTGATCCCGATAATGATCAAACTTCGAAATTTCACCAGGCGGGATCGCAGGTCGAGCTAATATAATCTACGCGTAATCACCTCGCATCTACGGGTCGGACGGATAAAAACAGGGCGGGGAACGCGAAGTGTTCGCGTATCGATCTTCCCGCGACAGAAATTCGAGCGTGCTCGAGCGGGCGTTTTCTCGAGCGAAAAAAGGATCGCGAGACAGCTTTGGCGCGATGGCCTTTAAAGGGTTATTTGTGTCGTGGGACAACCGCGAGACCTTTACGGCTCTGCTCTTCGCGGTTCCACGCGCGAACTTCGCATACCACCTTTCCACGCGGAACTTCGTTCGCACGGGGTGGATACCACCCGCGTTGTTTCGACGACGAAGCTACGACGACGAAGCTTTACCTGTTTTCGGACCCACGGCGGAAATAACGGAATTCCATCGCGCGAAAATCCGAGCGCGACTACCGTGCGGGCCACGCATTCGTAAAACGAAGTATGCCGTACCGGCGACAATAAAACCGGCGTAAATCTACATACACAGCGCGGCTTCGTTGTCGTCGGCGTAAACAGCCGTGTGTGTATCCTCGTACCTTCACGATGATGTGGGTGGTGGCGGCGGCAGTGGTGATGGTGGTGCCGACCGGCGCAACACGCTATCCGGCGAATACCGGAAGTACATACACGTACATTGGTATTTGCGTCTCCGCGTTGCGGTACGTGTCGTGCAACATCCATTCACCTCTGCGGAGAAATGAGAACGAGTGAATCGCCCCCTTTGCCCTCATCTCCCCTATACATCTAACCGCCGAAACTACATCCCCCTTCGTGTACGACTCGCGGACCTGCTGCCACGCTATTCCTTTTTTTCTTCCTTTTTTCTTTTGTTCGAGGGAGACGCAAGGAGTTTCTCCGCTCGATTCTCTCGCGTATCTTCCGCCTCACCGTTTTTCCGCTGTCTCGACGTCTCTCTTATTCTCCGTTTGCCCCGCCTCGTTCTACGAGAGACGCGCGCGGGTATATTTTTCAACGCCACTTCTCGTTTCGCCATCTCGCAGGCTCCGAGAACGTCATGCACTTATGTTGTTTTCAAATTCGGCCGATTTAATTATACCGTCGCGCATTACAGCGCGAAGATCGGATTTGAGAGCGCAGCTGACGCTTTTCCCGTGACCTACACGTGCACACACACGCGCAAACTGAGCGGTACGTTTCTCGTCGTCGAGGGCTCATCGCCGGCGGATCGGTTTTATTTTGCGTTAATTAATCTTCGGCTGTTTGCGTATACAATGCGCGAGGACAATGCGGTATGCGCCATAATCGCGATGCAATTACGCCGGTTTCCCGCCCGCCTCAATTGCCCACCAAAATGAGCATGTTAATTGCCGATCGATTCGTTAATTCTCCGTACCGGCCGCGCAGCCTTTGTCCGACCACGTGAGCAGGCTTAACGTCCCCCGATACAACCTTCAATTACCCACCTGACGCACAGGGTGATTGCCGCAGCCAATATAAAGGATTTACCCCGACGACGATGCGCGCGGCACGCGCGCTGCCGCGAGCGTGATTCGTATCTGCACCGGCGATCGATTCTGTCATCGCCGATTCGACACGCCACGCCGACGGACCTCGAGGGATTCTTTATTGTCGTGTTTATCGAGTTCGTCAATCGCGCCGGCACGAACCGTCCCGGCTTGATATCTCATCAGACCGGCGCTATCGAATTGATTCCCAGCTCCCAGTGCCGGCGCGACGCGATAAGCCGGATAAGTCTAGACACGGAGACCGTCAAAGTACGAAGAAGTAAGTACGAGACGATGAAAATTACCAGAAAATGAATATTATATATTGCGTTTCAGAGGGGAATATGGTAACGTGTATTTGAATTCTACCGGCAAATTTACAGGATAGATTCTATCTTGAAGAATAAATAAAAAGTTTTAGTAAACATGTGTCCGCAAAAGCTCGGCTTTTGAAATATAGCTTTCAAAAGATGACAGTGACGAGAGAAAATGTATCGCGACACACGATAAAAATTTTGTGTAAGTTACGATCCACTGAAATATTTGTGTTATTTTAACAAGACGAATATGTTAAAAAGTAATATTAACAAAGTAAACATATTAATTCAACATATATTTGTATCATTTGTAACATATTCCCATGTGAAAGTTATAATTTCAGTGGACCGTTATTTACATAAAATTTTTGACTGTTTAAGCGGGTTAAGAATACCAATAAAACACTTTTTTACCCGTTTTTGAAGATAATATCTATTCTATCCACTTTGAATATTATTATTCTATCCATTTGAATATTATAATTCTGAATATTAACCGAAGAATCATTTATTATAATGTTGATATGTTATTATCATTCGTCGCGAATAAATTTAATTATTAAAAAAATGCATTATTTCCACTTGACTTTATGATAAAGCAGAAATTTTTGACAATTTTTATAACAATATATGTCTAGTTACTTATTTGTAAAATACGATTTAATTAACAAAATATATTTTTTAAACTGAAATCACGGTAGCTATATCTAAAAAACTAAACGTTTGAAAATATATATTTATTAAAATATTTTTACTTATTCTTTTTATATAGAATCTATCCTATGAGGTTGTAAATGGAGTTCAGATACATTCTGTATTTACTAGTTGGATCAATTAAATTTTCTGAATACTGTGATCACTCAGAAGCCGCGTAAAATCGTAAGGAAAGCAAAATTGTTGCTATTTCAGTGGTATCAAAGTAACCAATTTTCGGAGACAAAACATAGTATCACGAGAAGTATTCTGTTGTACACTTACAAAGATATATTTACATTTGATATTCAACTTAAGAAGGAGAAAATGTACCGGTTTACAGGCTGCCAAGGGGTACCGGCAAGCCCGATGCCAGCGTTGGCTGAACTGTCAGGTGCGACGCACCTTCATTCGCGCCGTACACGTCGACTAGCGCCGACGTCATTCCCTACCCGACACTTCGTTTCTCGTCGATCCGTTATCCATTATCCCCGGGCTAATCCATAATGGCGATACGTTCGACTCGAGGGCGCCGGGTGAACGCAATGGCTATACTGTTGTCGCGATAGAAGTGGCAACCGAAGTGGCGTATGCGAGAGAGCACCTCGCAGGTAACTGCAATCAAACGGAAACGAGACAGTCCTTCGTAGGCGCTTCAATGTATAGTCACTCCACGGTGATTGAACGATTTCACCCGTCAGACTCGTAAATCAAAGGCGGGCCAGTACGATCGAACGATTGGCCGAACAGATCGCGAACAGACGGCCTCTTTCGATCGCTCGCAATTCTCTGGGAATCACAACTGGGGATACGACGTTCGGACTCCCGTAGTCGTCACAGTTCACAGGTTACAGATCGACAAAGCGCAAATAACTCAGCTAAAATGCATAGAACAGGGTAGATTTAATTTCTCGGGATTCCAGTTTCGTGGAAACGCTATAGTTGCGCCCCGGCTCGCTCGATGGTTGACGTTTACCAACGATCGGAATGACCGATGTATTTGCGACGGGTTATGTGCATGAATATACAGCATTACCGATTACGACGAATCATTTCACGTCGAACGTTAACGTTTCGTACGGATTTTGGCGTAATTCGCTTCGGCCCGTCCGAGAGCATCGCCACTAATTTTTGACGCGACGCGCTCTCGCGTCAAATGCGATCGGTCGCGCGCATGCTGCAAATGAATGTTTAATAATGGGATTAAACGATATTGAATAAGTAAATTTTATTTTATTTCGCATTATTCGTATTTAAATTTGCATCTGGAGTAAAGCGCCGGGCAAATTAATCTGCGAATTCGAATTATCTGCGCATACATCGTTACGGGTGTCCGTGCAGCGCGACGGCGATTGCATTTTCATAATGCAAATTCGATAATGGACAACAACAAAAATCTTTACTCGACCTCTGAATACATGCGGATTTCGCACGTGTATCGGCATTTATTTCGCGACACGCATCGATTATTTCCGCGAATTCGATTATTCACGTGCTCGATTATTCCCCGCGCATTTCCAGCGCGATCTTTCGCTGCTAACCGTTTTATAATTGAATCGGTGCGAAAGTGATTTTCGATTAGGCGCCGTATTCAGGTATTCCGCACGGCCTGTCAACAGTCAACGATCCGACTCGATCTAAAGGGGCGTCCGTAATTTAGCGGCTAATTCTCTCGTGGAAGATCAATGGCCGCGGCTCGCAGGCACCGTGTAACAAGCGGCATTTTAAGTGTCTCGCAGGATAATTTAAGCCCTCCCTCTCTCTCGTGCGAAAGAATTGATCGGATTTAACCGCATTGTGTGAAGCTCCTGTGTAAAAGACAGTATTACACATAAGTTAACAAAGTTCTCCCGCGCGTTCTTCACAACGCATGTCGTCACATATCGAGTACGAGAGTGCTCCCGGGTCGTTAATTATTGCGAAAAAAGTACGTCTACCATCGTCGAAAATATAAAAAGAAAGAAGAAAATCCATCGAAAATTACACCCGGTGTTGGTCCGTCTGCGTTAGTAATCGGGTAGAGATAAGTATCTACGATCGCCCCCCCCCTCCCCCTTGATATGAATGAAAGCATTTGCATTCTATTATTTTATCTCACTCGCCGTTTTACTTTCTGCTACCAAGTTGCACCGGTATGATGTCCCCTTAACGCTGAGAACGAAGATAAGTGAAGACGCCTTAGACGGCGGCGGCAGCGGGGCGTCGCATTCGTAGGGATTTACGTCGACGTGCTATGGCATAAAACTCAATTATCAGATTTAGCCCGTCGTTTACTGCCGCGTAACCATATTACTCGGTACTGCCATTTGGAAAAATTATACGACCCTGTTTACCATCATCCGAGTCTACCCTCTTTCCCCTCCTCTCCCTCTTTCACCTGTTCACGCCTTATGCATGCGCCAGCACGTCTTCATTTTAATGCGTGTCACTTCTTCACCCGCTCGTCCGTCGAAACAGGCACACACACATATATACGCATCCACCTAGGCATCTCGCCGCGGCGCGATCCGACATTATCCGAAAAGTGCCACTCGCGGCTTCGCCGTTTTGCGACGTATATAACTGGTTATTCAGCGTTTTGCATCGCAACTATGGACGTATTCGTAGGAACGGGATATCCGACTGTCGAGCTGTCGAAGTTGTCATGGTATCATATTGTGAAGTGATATTTAAATCGCGCCAAGACTAGGCAAAAGGAAATTCGCGAAGAAGCGTTACAACTAAAGTTAATTCGCAGCGACATTCAGCAAATTATAATCTCTAATTCTGAATGAATTCACATTATTAACGCTGGGCAGCGTTATTAATTGGGAAATTTTTCTCTTTGCTGCTTCTCTATGCTGCTTCTCTACTCGTGTTAATTTTGTGCTCGCACATATAGTGTTGTAAAGTGTAACAAATAAAAAGATAAAAAAAATTAAGGTTGTTTTACACACACACACACACACACACACACACACACACACACACACACACTATATCTAGTCAAGCTAGTTCGATACCCACTTGAGCGGTTTTCACAAAATGATATGTCAGGAATTATTCCGTGGTGGGTGCAAAACGGGTGACCAAATTGAAGAGAGCCGACCTGCGGCTTACGCGAACTCGAGAAATTGGCACGGGCTCACTCTATGAGATTGTGTCAACAAAGCCAAACCGTTGGTACGCAGTGATTTCGCTAAACCGTCCGAAACACGTCGGTACGTAAGGAATTCGAAGGTCGCTATGGAGGTTCTTGAATATCAAAGGGACTCTCTATCTTTGAATTTCGAGCATCGGGATGCCACAAGATCCTTCTGCAAACAGTGTGGATCGCGTAGTCGAGTCGCGTAGTTCGCGCCGGTGCTGATTTTAGTCAATGCAACAACACACTAATTTGCATTACGTCTAATTTGCGAGATACATAACATCAGTGATACTGGGTCGCGCGTCTAGTTGCTCGGGTCAGGACACGTGGCGCACGTGAAAGATACATAGACGGACTAGATTTAATATCTCGACCTCGATCGGTCGGACGAAGAAATATCAACGATCGCGCTATGTACCAGTGTGCCATTGATAAATTCCAAGGTCATGTATTTTCACGAGCTTCCAAAAGAAACTTGCGCCGCAAGGCCTTCGCCGACGTAAACCGAAGCTAATTTGATCCTGTTATCAATATTTTCCAACATGGAATGACATCGCAGGAAGTCGGTTAGTTTGTTAGCGTGCCATTAAGGAATACAGCATCGACTCAAGTATTAACACGTTGTAAAATATGTGATTTCTACAACTGTCAGACAAAACATTCAGTATTCACACTATTTGTCTTGGACATATTAGTCTGAATTGATTTTTGTCGTAACATTTAATGTTTAATGTTGGTTAGCAAAATCTTGGTTAGCAAGAAGGAATGATAAAATATCTTGACAGCACAGGATGTCCATTAGATTTTCATATTTGATTTTTATTTAGTCCGAACGTCCATGGATCTAATATAGACATTTTAAGAACGTATATTACTGAACGTAAAAAATAAAGTACATTTATACTTGAACATTTTAAGAAATGTCCATTTTATGTACTTGTTCCTTAAAAAAAATATAAAATCTGATGTAATGTTAAATAATTATATATTTTCTGGGAAGATTTTAAACGTAAAACTCACGCACACCGAGTGCGCATTAAGGAGGTTCGGTAGTGATGATTTTTTATGATGAAAATTTTTGAAATTTTAATAGATTATTCGGAATAATAGTATTATATCACAACTAAATTTTTGAAGGGTTTCACTACACCGTTTGTAAGATATATTGACCTAAAAAAACGACATTTTAACATGTAGGCTTATGGAGAAATCACTTAAAATTCAAATTAAAAAAAAACGGCTCAATGAAGACGCTTTTTTTTTATATGAAAGAATATTATTAAAATAACATTCTGTCAAAGTTTGAGCGAGCCCCATTACAAATTTCTATTAAAAAATAGCTAAAAATGTGGTTGCAGCAGACGACTTGGCAACGCTGTTTTCGGTGCGCACTTTGAAATTCAATGTATAGTAAAAACAACTTCTTTTTTAATTTAAAGTTTTATTGAAAATATTATTTTTATTAACACATTACAACATTTTAATAGAAAAATTTAATACTTTTATAATAATTATTATTTTAGAAAATAATGACTATGTAATAGTTGACCAGAGTCGTTTTTTATATTTTCTTCATATGTTTGAAGTTTATTTTAAAATAACTCATTGTCAGTATTATATAACTTCTAATCTAGTATATATTATACTCATATTTTATCTTGGATGATATTTTCTAAAATATTCAAAAATTCCAAAA
>NW_014557271.1:0-9619 GCF_001313825.1 Dinoponera quadriceps | reverse complement strand
GAGTCGTTTTTTATATTTTCTCTATATGTTTGAAATCTATTTTAAAATAACTCATTGTCAGTATTATATAACTTCTAATCTAGTATATATTATACTCATATTTTATCTTGGATGATATTTTCTAAAATATTCTAAAATTCCTAAATTTTATCCATAATACTGATTTTTTTATCAAGGGATTACTTCCACCCATCAATAGTGGCTTTAATTTGTCAATTCCTTCGAAATATTTGTCAATTATGTTTTCATAGGCAACTCCGTTCTGACTTAATTTTTTTATAAGCGAAACTGATATCACAGATACATATTTTGCACTCGATTCAACTTTGTTTACATGTGAACATTTTTCACATTTGACATGAAAAATGGATCCTAATCCCTGAGCATATTCGTCAATAATATCAGTCAAATGTAGTTTATGATTACATGTACTGCAAAACATTTTCTTGGCCATACAATCGAAATTAACAACTCTTTCACCGTCAACAGGAATGTCAACTTTGTTCATTTCAACTGAAGAATTTTTAAGACTTTGAGCTTTTTCTCTCATTTTACTTAACATTTTGCCTCGTAAGTGTCTATCTACTTTTAATTTTTTAACAAATTTTCCATTAAAACGAATTCTTTCTTTGCCAGCAGTATCCATAGTAATTTGAAGGTTATTTGTTTTTCTTTTAACTTTACCCATTTTAAACATCAAAGTCACACGATTTCAACAAGTACATTCATTTAAATTTAACAAATAAATTATTTTTTACAGTAAATTTTCAATTTATTAATTATAATAATTTTAATAGAGTACACAAGTACAGTGTCAATAGACGACGACGACGACGTGTCAGCAGCCGAAAAAATTTGCGGCGTTGTCAGACGTTCTCTCTCCCCTTGCCTCTCTAAGATTTCCCCCCGCTAACACTACCGAACTTCCTTAATTGATTGTAACTAATTGAATCCATAAAATCCCAAAGTTTTTTTTTTATTCTTAGACTAAAACAAACTAAACTGTACATGCTTCACATACAATGTTTTAGAACATTAGATATATTCAATCACACAAAGCAATTAGCCTATTCGCAGAACAATTGAATGTGATTAGAGGTTTTTTTTCTATTTCTAAACTGGCTGCACTTGTCTTCAAAAAAGCTACGTTTCAATATTTACTATCAATATTGAAAATTTATAGTACATAATATCTATAGTACACAAATCTATAGTACATAACATGACCTATATTAAGTAGGAAGGAAAGTAATGTATTTTCCCAACAGATGATTTGAATATGTTTCACTAGAAAGAAATTTTAATCTATATGGTGTAAGTGCATGCTATTCTGATAGCTGACATCTCTAAGAGTTATTTAGTGTATGAAGAATGTATGTAGAAGCGTTTGTGTTCACTTGAGATTGAGAGAAAAATGGAGCAAAATAAGTTGTATTTTCGTTGTTTGATATTATTTTACTTCTGTAAAGAGAAAAACGCGACGCAAACAAAAAGAAAATATGTGCTGTGTATAGAGAAGATGCTGTAACAGAACGTTCCGTTACAGAACGTGTATATGTACCAGAGATGGTTTACGAAATTTCGTGCCAGTGATAATATACTCAAAGATCAGGACCACTCTCATCGATCGGCTGTTGCTGATAACGACTAAGTCAAGTCTTTAATCGAGAATAATCAACGATACACGACGTAGGAGATTGCAAAGATACCCTATTTATCACATCTGTCAACAAGCATTTGTATAAGCTGGAATACGTGAATTGTCTTGATATCTGGGTGTCGCATAATTTGTCTGGAAAAAAATTTAATCGATCGCGATTTCCACTTAAGATTCGTTACTTAAACGCAACGAAAACGATCCATTTTTTAAACAAATCGCGACGAGCGATGAAAAATGAGTTATCTACAACAACGCAGTACGCAGACGGTCCTAAGAAAAACGTTTAGAAAAGCCATTGACCACTCCAAAGGCTGTGCTTCATTCGGAGATTATACTGTGTATTTGGTGGGACTGGAAGAGTGGTATAGGTAAGGACAATTTGAAAAGTTTACGGCCTACCATGTAAAGATTACTATCGCGTTTCTGTTTTTTATCGCATCGTGGCGCTATATTCGCCTTATGAATAGCTGTGAAATATCAAGTCGATTTGCCGAATTGTTAGTTAGAAATAACTGTTTTAACAAAGTCACCTCAGTGCATCGAAAATGGAGAAAATTGAACATCGTACAGTGATTAAATATTTTGTTAAAAAAAGCTTTTAATTTTTAACGCCAACAGAAATTTTTAAATAAATGAAAGGTATATTGGATGATTCTGCATCTTCATTTACTACAGTAGGAAATGGGCTGCTAAATTTAAATATGGTCATACAAGCTTGGAAGATGACCCCCGTAGTGGGCGTCCGAAAAGTGCTACCAGAAATCATTAATAAAGTGCATGATATTATTTTGAAAGAAGGTGTTTAAAATTGCTAATTACAACTGACTCCTTATAATTCAAATTTATAATTTTTTTAGAACTTATTAAAATTATATATTTTTTTTTACGATATTGATTAATTTTATTGATTGTGATCAAGAAAATTGGATTTTCCATTTTGCGAATTTCCGTTTTTTCTGTATATAAGGAACACGGCCATTTGAAATCAAAATGGATTAGTATGAATATAATATTGGTTAATTGCTCGCTCTCCTATCACATGTTTTTCGTTTCACTTTTTCGTTCTGCTTTTTTGTTGTCCACGTATCAGCACCCTAAAGCTTAGTTCTCCTAAAGCTACACCAATTACATAAGTTGCTAGACAAAAAAGATTATATAGTAAGATGGAAAACTATCGGTAAATTCTGAATGGAAATTGAATGTCAGAACTGTTCATTCATTAAATAGTAAATTTATGTATTATGTCGTCATTGCCCAGTTTTCTTTTATATTGCTTATTTAAAATATATTGCTACTGGACAATTGTTAAACTGATTTCGATATAGCAACATAACTATTTAGTCAGCCATAAACTAGTGACTAGCTAGAAGCTTACTTAGTCAGTACTATCCCACGCAGCGTAAATGTTCAAAAAACATCCTGGAGACACCTAAAAAATTTGAATATCTCTGGGACGTCTCTTGGATGTTTTTTAAACATATGTAAGATCTAGCTACTAGTCTCTAAATCAGACCGACTAAATTCATTTCTGAATAGTGCTAAATATAAATGGTGAAGAACTAGGCGTTACATTACCGGCAAGCTAATATAAAATGTTCTATCTCATAATTGTATATTATTATTTATCTAGCTATTAACTAATTTTTGTCTCATATCACAGTTTTCGTTAAATTATCAATAAAATTAACATTAAATGGAAAAATATCAATTTTAATCTGAATTATGCTTACTCCTTTTGACACATTAAATTATGTTGCTAGCATTATACAAGATGTCTCAAACTGTTCTCGATTCCCATGGTGTGCAGATAGAACGGGTGAAACTAAATACAAAAGTTATATACCATTTTGCAAAATTCGCAATAGTTAGTCAGAAATTAATTATTTCATCTAAGTTAATGAACGTATGGGAAATAGTAGACCGGATATTGTATAAAGAAAAATTGCTTATTTTTAAAGATCTAACAATAATAGGTATCAACTGATAGAGAGAAGCGTGTTTCTTTTCGGCGCACAGCCCTATGTTACATGCCACTGTTCATCCTTACTACGAGATCTTCAGAAAAAAAAACCATTTTTCTTTATATAGTGTGTCTACCTTTTCCCGTGCATTAATTGCTCGGATAAATAATTAATTTCTCATTAACTATTGCGAATTTTGTAAAATAGTACATGACTTTTCTGCTCAGTTTCACTCGCTGTTTACCACATTATTCCGCCTTTAGAAATCAGTTGATGTTCATCCTTACTACGAGATCTTCAGAAAAAAAACCATTTTTCTTTATATAGTGTGTCTACCTTTTCCCGTGCATTAATTGCTCGGATAAATAATTAATTTCTCATTAACTATTGCGAATTTTGTAAAATAGTACATGACTTTTCTGCTCAGTTTCACTCGCTGTTTACCACATTATTCCGCCTTTAGAAATCAGTTGATGTTCATCCTTACTACGAGATCTTCAGAAAAAAAACCATTTTTCTTTATATAGTGTGTCTACCTTTTCCCGTGCATTAATTGCTCGGATAAATAATTAATTTCTCATTAACTATTGCGAATTTTGTAAAATAGTACATGACTTTTCTGCTCAGTTTCACTCGTTCTACCTGCACACCACAGAAACTGAAAACAGTTTGGGACAACCTACATAACTGCGCTGAATAAACTATAGGTAGACAATAAGAAACGCCCACTACCGAGGCTGCGTAATTCACAGCTAGTACTGAAAATCTATAGTTTATATTATTGTTACGTCCTGGGTGTCTCGGAAACTAAGAATTTCTCTTTTTAATTATATGATTGGGAAACAGACGGACTTCGGGCAAGCGCTACTGTAACAAAGATAAGATTACATTGGCCGCCGATAAACGTGCCGTATGGTTTCCAATGCGTTTATCATCCTTTCCGCCTTCATGTAAGGTATGTAGTTTATTTACATCCTGGGTACCCCGGGGACGACAGATTCCTTTTTTTTATATAACTAAGTTATCTTGCCACCTCTACGTTAGGCACGTATGTGTCCATACTGGGTACCTAGATAGCAACGAATTCCTTCTCTTATGATTGTAAAACAAACAGATTTGATCAAGCGGTTTATGAAAAGATACGAGTACACGCCGCCTACATATGTCATAAGGCTCCCGATGGGGGCTGAGATCTATCCATCTTTGTACACAGTCGGTAGAAGAAAGGCCCTTCTATGCGATTAGGTTCTTAAGATTATTTATGTCAATACTAGGAATTTTCCAGAGTAACTGTCTTCCACGCAACCTCCTCTCATTGGTGGACGTCATTCACCACCCCCTGAAATCTTTCCTATAAGCCTTATCCTTTTTGCCACGAGCGCAGTTACAATAGTAGTTCTTTTGCAGTCAGTGACAGTCACAGTCTCAGTTACAATCACAGTTCCAGTTGCAGTCCAGTCTAGTTCAGTTCAGTTTAGTTCAAGCGCAGTCTAGTCCAGTTCAAGTCCAGTGCAGTTCAGTCCAGTCCAGTTCAAGTATAGTTACAATTAGAGTTACAGTCGCAGTCACAGTTGCAGTTCTTAGTGTCAGTTCTTAGTTAGTCAGTCTTAGTTCAGTCTTCAGCAGTCCACAGCCATAATCTAGTCCAGCCTTCGTCTTCGTCTTTATTCGTCCTCGTCAGTCCATTGATTCATTTAAATCGTAAGTCTCTATTTCATATTTAAACATGACTTTTAATCATTTCAATCCAATTTCCAATCCCACTTCATCCCTCAAAACACACCAGCACTGCGTGATTATTGTTTTCTTTGTATTATATAACGATGTTTTCCTCATTATACCGATATGTTAAACGTTCTTGTTGCGTTATATCCGATTGTATTAAATTAAGTTACACGAATTATCTTTTGCTTAATCTCACTTTAATCTTCATCTTGTATTTGCGTTATTCCAGTAATGCTGATTTATAAAAATTTGTTTAATGTTAACCCACATATTTCATTGTTTAACTTTAGCTAACCCTTTCATCTTTTAAATGTTGTATCTTTTACAATGACTTTTCTTATCAATTTACCACTATTATTAATCCATCCGAGAACCAAATTATGTTATTAATAAACTGTTTTATTCAAAATGCCCTAAATTTAATCAACTCGTTAAAACTATTTATTCATCTCCTTTCAATTACCTAAATCTAAATTCCCCTCTCAACACACTCATATAGTCCTATCAAAGAGATTAAGTTCTTTGACCTAAATAAAGGACCACCTAACGTACGTTCTGTAATCGGAGTAAATGGGCCTCTCCGGACCTTGACCTTATCTGCAGACCTACCAGTACGTTTAGGACTCGCCAGTGCGCGAGTAAACAATTTTGTTGCGTTCGTTCTCTTCCAGGACGTAACATTACGTATACTATAGATTTCCAGTATTGGCAGTGAATTACGGAACGCAGCCTGAATATAGGAATGGTTTAGTAAAATAATGGTTTAGTACATACGCGAGGGCTAAAGATTCTAAGTTCAAGTCCCAGCACAATGAGCAAATTTTTTAAATAAAATAAAATTAAATGAAGTAACACGTAAGTAACAAGTAAACGGTCGCAAGTATTCCTCACCGATTTGTATAAACTTCGGATATGTTGTAGAGTATCAAAAAATAATTAGGTCATATGTGCTTATCTCGACGTTTAAGAGTTGAAATCACTCTTCGAAAATAATAGATTTTTTCATTTTTGGCGAATAATTTTTAAAATATGAAATATGTGAAGAAATTATTAGAGGAAAGTTAAATGATATTTGATGTTCTTTATAATAGCATATTTAAATTTTTAGAAAATTAAAATTTTTTTTAATTACTTCCGTCCCTCGTTATAATTTTTGCGAATTTCAAAATTTTTGTAAAGACAAAAATTAAAAAGCATCGAAATCTAAATTCATTCATGTATAATAATATGATGTTTAGCTAATTCAATTTTTGGGGAAACAGTGAAAACTTCGTGTTATAGGTGTTGCTTCGTAGCACATTACACCGCGCTATAGGAATACATTGTGTTATTTCTTTTCTTCTGCATGGCACTTATATAAGCAATAAACATTTTTGCATATTGTCCCACACTATAAGTACAAATTATTTTTAATTGTATCATATGCAAGATATTATACAGTTCCAAATCGTTCTCGGTTCCCATGGTATACAAATGGAATATATATGAAACTGAGCAGAAAAATCATGTACCATTTTGCAAACTTCGCAATAGTTAGTGAAGAATTAATTATTTTGTCTGAACTAATGAACGCATAGGAAACGATAGGACACTATATGAAGAAAAACGGAAAGATTAATTATTTTGTTAAAGACAAATGGTTTACTTCTGAAGATTTCCTAGCAACGACGGATATCAACTGATAGCGAAAGGCGCGTTTCTTTTCGGCACACAATTCTGTGTCATATGCCCAGTGTTGACTTTAGATGACTTCAAATTTATCTAGATAAAGATGAAATGAAAATCCTAAAAATATCTTAGATGAGATTAGATGATTTTACTTTTAATTTATCTAGATCATTATCTAGTAGCGGTACTTCTCTAGATAATTTTTTAGATGATATTGTTTTCATGAAAGATTTTATAAAAATTTATAATAAAAATTACGCAGATCATAAAATTGCACAACGGTTCAGTAATTCATTAATGTAATCGTTCTAAATTTAAGGATCTAATAAAAAAGACCAATATTCATTGCCTGTTCATTAATCGCTGTGTTTTATGAACTCAGTCATTATTTCAGTCTTCTTTTATAAAGCCCATATCAAATTACCAACCTGACTAGACCAATCTGACTAGAGATTATGATTGTCGACTTTTGAAAGGCTTATTACAGTGAAGCATCATGTAATTAGTCTATTATAATTAGTCTATTAAGAGTTGGCAGTCGTAATCGGCAGTCGGGTCGGCTTTCATAGTTGACAATTTCATATGGGCTTAAAATGGGTATCCGAGAGCGAGCGTGGCATAGCAGGTAGCGCACTGGTTCTACTATGCCAGCGGTCCCGGGTTCGATCCTGGCAGAAGTCAAAATATTTACGTTCATATCTCCTTTTGGAAGGCAATGGCAAACCACCGAGAATATCCTTGCCAAGAGAACCTCTCTAAAAAAAATAGTGCCGCTCGGAACCGGCGATAAACTGTAGCTCCCATATGCCTGCGGTATAATCAACGTGCACAATCGCAGGCATATGCGAGAAGTTACCACGCCCGGACACGCGCAACAGGACTAGGACGAAAAAATGGATTGATCAATTGAAACAAATGGTCTGTTCATTTTAGTTGCACCAGTTCAGCAGTGCAGCTAAAAAGAAATCAAAGGAAATAAAACCCGAATTTGATTCGTTGAAATCTAATCTCCAATCCCTAGTCTGATATGGACTTAACGCATAGATCCATATTATTTCATTTATTTTATCGAATAATAAGTTCAGAATATGGACCATAACATAATTTCAGATAATTGTTAGATGAGATGTGTTTCTTCATCTAAAATGAAAATGAATATATATTTTTTCCATCTAGATACAGATGATATATTTATTTATCTAGATGATTATTTAGATACTTTAACTAGATACCAAACATTGCATATGCCGTTTTCTGCTTGCTGCGTTATTCCATTTTTAGAAATCAATTAATGTTCATCGTTGCTAGGACATCTTCAGAAATAAGTTATTACTCTTTATACAGTGTCCGATTTACCCTTTTCCATGCGTTCATTACCTCAAACAAAATAATTAAATTCTCATTAACTATTTTGAATTTTGCAAAATGATACATGACTTTTCTACACAGTTTCACCCATTCTACCTGCACTTCACGGGAACCGAAGACGGCTTGAAATACGCTGTATAAAGTTATGAGGATTGAATATGAGGATTGATAAATTACGTTGTACAAGAATAGAGACGTATTTAACATCGCTATCTGCCAAAAATTTTCAATGTATATATTGAAAATAAAATTTGTGAATTACTTGTAGTACATTATATTTTTTTAGAAATTTTATACAAGGCCGAGGTGAATTAATAGAACCGCAATGCGTATAATAAAATATCACTCACAAGCAAATTTTTATATTCACATAAATGCGCGTGTATACATGTGTGTGTATGTGTGTGTATATATGTGTATGTGTGCATGAATGATTGTTTAAATATGAAATACAAGATAACATGTGTTACAAGATAGTAAAGTTGAGTAGCAAAGATTAAAACGAGACTTAACTTGTCGAGAGTAACACACATACAACCTAATATAAAGAATATAATAGAAACATTACATATGTATAAATAATATATATGCGTAAGACTTATGGCACATATTCATCGAAAATTATGTTCATGGAAGAAATGTGTCATACAATGTGATTTTTTACACCAAAAACATAAGATTATTGCAGCTCAGGTGCAAATATCGCAATTTATATTTGTATTACTTTTGAAGCAGAATTCTTCAGGTGTTTGAAATTCTGTCGATTTATTTTCTATATAACTACTTTTACACAATGCATATTAAAATAAATTTTGGAATCTGAACGATGAGAACTAGTTATGCATTAATGATCGTAATTTTAGTATATTATTTCTAACATGAAGATCTATTACAAGGTTTAATAACATAGGTCACTAAAGGTCTGAATTAAAAATAAATAAGTAGTCTTGGTTGATACTTGCTTGGTACGTAATCTCTTTTAGGTAGTGTTCCTATCTGAAAAATATTTAATCAAATTTTTCTACGTTGAAATCCGTACATCTAATAGTTGAATTTTTTTCCTTGTGTCCGCCGAAATACAGTCTGTCCAACAAAAAACTGTAGGTGATAATCTGAAAAGAATAAAAGATAAAGTCAAGATGTTTTTTTTAAACGAAAATAGAAGATTTTTAATAATGCGTAATTACCTAATATTTGATCCAGTCGCCTCCATTATCAATTATTCCTTGGCACCGTT
>NW_014557270.1:0-408 GCF_001313825.1 Dinoponera quadriceps | reverse complement strand
TCTTATATTGTGATACTAATTACGAAGCGCTAATAAGAGGTCGCGTAGAAGGGAATATCCTTCAGGCATCCCTACCTATAACGCTCAGAAACCTGGTCTCTCTCCGTTCGCCTCACTGCGGGTATAAAAATAATTCCGGTTAATATTTTATTCACTCTCGTATTAGCACTCTATGTCCGTTGAAGTGAAATTTCATTTAAGAAATGAATGATTATCGAAATCATACGAGTTGGATTTATATTTTACTTTTACGTACATACGAGGGCGGTTCAATAAGTACCCGTGTTAGAAATGAAGACACCATTTTTTCAAAAAATTTTTTTTTATTTTTCAACATAGTCCCCTTTTAGAAAGATATACTTCTCCCAACGTTCCTGTCATTTTTTTAACACCTCCAAAAAATTGGAT
>NW_014557269.1:0-4512 GCF_001313825.1 Dinoponera quadriceps | reverse complement strand
CCCTGTATATTTCAGTACTACAAGGGTGGATCAAATATAAACGAGCCGTCGAGCCATTAATGCTGCCTATTATTGTGATCTTAGCCAAGTTCGAACTACCTATCGGTCAAAAAGGCGCTGTATTGTGGTCAAAAGTGTGTTGTGCTTCTCCATGACAACGCCAGACACAACAAAAAATTGGCCGATATGCACTGGATTGTCTAAGAACATCCACCCTACAGACCTGTCACCATACGACTTCCATATGTTTAGGCCACTAGAGGAAGCCCTTGGTGAATAGCGTTTTACAACGAACGAGGAGGTGCAGCATTTCGTGTACATTTGGTTTGATACATGTCCAGGAATTTTTTATAATATCGTGATTAAAAAATTACCAGACTCCAACCAGACCGTTGGAGGAAGTGTATAGATAAAATGGGGGACTATGTAGAAAAATAAGAAAAATATAAATTATAATTAATTTTGTGAAATATATGAATTTTTTGCAAAAGGCTTATTTATATTTGATTCACCCTCGTATATTAAGAAAATATTCTTTATTCAAGATAACCATTAACTAAAAAAAGAAAAAGAAAAATTGAGTAATTGCTTTTCTTTACAATACGAGTAATATTTTTTTCTCTACATGATTTTCATATCAAAGGGAGAGGCAAACAAAAATTTATTTTGATATAAACTTATTTTTATATTTAAATAAATGTTAGTCTTCAATGAACTTTCATAATATTTATTCTTCCAACTTCTTTCATTTTCGCAAACACCATTTCTTGTGTACGCTTAGCATATATAGCAGCACATATTAGCATACATAGTCCACTAAGGCGATTTTCTGAACGTATTGAGACATTGTTAACCACAAATAGGTTTTAACATTTCGCAATGCTCTAAAAGATTTTTCAATGGTGCTCGTTGTACATGCTTGGACCAAGAAACTGTTAGTAATGAAATTAAGTAATTTTTGTTACATTTATTTTCATAAAATATTACTAATACGTTATTATTAGTTTTTAATTACAGAACATGTAAAGTGGCTTTTTTGTATAATAAAGATTTTAATGTATTAGTTACATTTTTTATTTTTATGATTTTCATAAATTTTATAATTTTTATAAATTTTATAATTTTCATAATTCAAATGTTTTTTCTTGCCAAAATTTAAAGGCGTAGTAAGTTTCTTCTTTGCTCCTTTTGGCTACGTATAGAAAAATACATACTACATAATACATAATATTATACATACTACATACAAGAAAATATTTGTATATTATACTAAATATTCCGCAAGTTTATGTATTCGCAACTATATCAGAAGTTAGTCTGAAGTAAGACATTTTCTCAAAATATAATATGAATTCTAATACGTTTGATACATCATTGTAACACAAGTATATAATAAATAACCTTTAAAAACTACATATCGATTCCACTGGAATAAAATGCAGTATCTATAAGATTATATATCATATCCTTTAAAGGATATTCCTAATGAAAGTTNATACATCATTGTAACACAAGTATATAATAAATAACCTTTAAAAACTACATATCGATTCCACTGGAATAAAATGCAGTATCTATAAGATTATATATCATATCCTTTAAAGGATATTCCTAATGAAAGTTTTTTTTGTTGAAATAAAATTGGCCGTCGAAAAATATTTTTTTCTAAATAATGCACATAATTTATGTGCATTGAGCGTTTAAAATAAAAATTTTTTTTTATTATTGGAAGTAACTTTAACAGCACCTTCAGTCTAACGCAACTAAATATAAACATATCTAGCAGTTTGGTTTTAAGTATAAATTACAATGAGTTAAAATTATTCCTCTGTATAATTCTGCTTATTACATGCAATTTTAACGCAAATTTCAATATTATTGCATTAGATCACCAGGTTTAATCCTCTTAAGTCTTCTGGAGAAAGACTCTATCATACATCAGCAGTTGTTGGACCGTGGGATTGCTGGTGTACATAAAGATGGTGGTCAAATCTCCGTACTGTGTGTTTAATAGTTTTACTGACTGTATCCATATTTAGGTCTTTATAGATGCTATCATTTCGAATGTACCAGGGAGCATTGACTATATCTTGTAGTACCTTACTTTGAAAACTCTGCATAATATCGATTTTAGATTTCTTGGTGCAGCCTCAGAGCTGCAACCCGTACACCTAAATCGGCTTTAAAACTTGTTTATAGAGCAACAATATATTATGGAGGGTTTTACGTCCCAATAACCAACACATTTTTCCGTATTTAATCGTCAAGCTCGTTTCTCTTTTTCTTTTCATGCGCTTTCCACCTTAATTTGGCATCAAGCGTCATATCCAAATACTTGGCCTTATTGACATATGGTATTACTTGCGCATGAATCTTGAAAGGAAGATTGTTAGAAGTTCTTTTTTTATTGGTGAAGTTAACGTGCATGGATTTTGATCTGTTAAGCTGAATACGCTATTTTCTGGTACATATATTAAGACATACGTGTATTTACGGCCCGCTGTAGCCTACTTGTGGCCTCCTCAGAAGATCTTCCAGCAGTCAAAATGGTAGTATCATCAGCAGAGGTAGCAATTGTTGTATCTGGGTCTATTGGAATATCCCTAGTAAACAGAAGATATAGGGTAGGACCAAAAACACTACCCTGCGGAATTCCTGCAGCGATCTCTCTGAAGTCCGAATATTCGGTGTCATGTTTAAACCGAAAAAACCTGTCAGACAGGTACAATTCGAAAATTTCACAATACTGCTTAGGGAGTACGTGCCTTAGCATGTGTGTCAAATCTTTATGCCATACTATATTGAAGGCTTAGGAGACGTTTAAGAAGACACTCTAGCATAATAAGATTTAAAAATTGGAGAATATTAAAATTGTTTTGTTACAAAAATATTAAATTTTTGCTTGTTTATAATATAATTGTTGAAGGATATCAAAAAAAATTTTCATAAATGAAATATATTTTCGTTTTATTAAAAACACTTTATATAAATCTGAGTGTGATTAATTTTACTCCATATAAGATTATATACAATAGTCTTTAGCTGAAAAGACACGTTATATTATAATTCAAAGATCATAATGGAGAACATAACTTTTCTTAAAAATAATTGATAATATTATGTCGACTTAACTATTACTTTATCTACAGATAAAATTTAGAGAAGGCTCAAATTTAATTAGTACGCACACGGGGAATAAAAGGTTAATACAAAAATTTGGTTTATTTATTATGTAAAATCGATGATAGAAAAGTATATTCAAATAAAAATATTTCTTTATCTTAAGACAAACTCTTCTTTTATTGCAATTAAGTATTAATTTAGATTTTTTTTCAGATAAAATCATAGTATACTTCTGGAAAGAATGATGTGTTTTCAATGCTAAAAGATTTTAATTTCTAATTTAGTAAATTTTAGTAAACAAATTTAGTTTTTAGAAAAGTCATAATTTAAAATAAAGAAATGTTATTAAATAAACACAATAAATATTATATTTTCATCAATACAAATTCAATTAAATTAAAATTAAAAATCTGAAAAGATTATATAAGATTATATTATATTTTTATTTATACCGGGTATCCTATTTTAATTAATCACTCCTTTTATTTTCGTACTGTAAGATCAAGAAAATATGTTCAGATGTTGTAGAAATATGTTCAAAAGTAGTAGGTTGTAAAGGGGGACATAAGTTGCTGACTTCATTGTTTAATCAACAATTTAAGGTTATTTCAAGGCCAATTTAATTTTTATTATCTAAAAATATTTTTTTTTACACAAATCAATTTTTTTGTTTATTCATTACGTAAAAGTAATAAAATAAGAACCTGGGATAGTGAATACTTTTAATTTTATTTTTGATTTTAATATTTTTCAGTACAAAAAGTATGAAATATCTCATAATGTACTCACTTTTTCATAACATCATCTTAACACTTTTGTACATAGAATGAGAAATGGAATCGATCGTGGTAAGCAAATATAGAGAAATATATGTGAAAATATTTATTTTTAATTTAAGAATAATTTTTTTCTGAATATTATTGTGAATAATCACATTTAATTATATATAAATATTAGGTTGGCAAAAATAAAATTTGTGGTTAATAATATTGTCAACTATATCAGCTTATTATTTAACATCGGCTTAACCCTTTGCACTCGAACGGCGCCGATACGGCGCTCGGCCGTTTTGAAGCGTCCAGTCAAAATACGCTGCTATGGCGCTACGGTGTTTTGTAACTCGATCTGTTTATTTACGATGTGCGATAAAATGTTTCTATCTGAAGTACTTTTATGGACTACATTTGTCGAGCAATTGAGAGGATCATATCACCAGCATCGTGAGCAAGCGTCGACGTCGCATACCGATGAAACCCGACTAAATGGGAAGTTTCACATAGTACTGAAAGGGCCAAAAAGGGACTGTAAGGTTCGCTCTGACCGTAACACGCTTAGCGGTAAGTAGATGAGAAAGGCCGGTTCTGGCTCAATTGGATCTGTTTTACCGAC
>NW_014557268.1:0-4922 GCF_001313825.1 Dinoponera quadriceps | reverse complement strand
TCTTGGAGCGTTTGAGTAGAGTTTTCGTCCAATAATGCCTGCAAATCGTTGTCTTCAAACTTTTTCGGTTAGCCTTAGCGTTCTTTATCATTGACATCAAAATCATCAATCTTAAATCGCTGAAACCATACTTGGCATGTTCTTTCCGATGGAGCATAATTGCCATAAGCTTCGAAAAGCAATTTATGAGCTGCAGCTGCAGTTTTTTTCAAGTTAAAGTAATGAAGCAGCACATGTCGGAAAAACAACTTATCGCGTTCCATATTTAATAAAAAGAAAAAATAGCACTGCTCGCTTAAATGAATTTCTTCACACTGAATTTTATTGACAAATGTCTAACCTCTAAAATGCAGCCAGTTTCAGATGTCAAAATAAATTACACTTACAACTAACGTCATCTAACTGTGAGCCGCAGGAACTAAGTTTACCACCTAATATATAAAATTGAGTTTTACGGTATATGCTGCAGAGACAACAATAATTCAATAGCAAATTATGCAAACACAATTTGCTAATTTTAGTAATATTTCATATTTTAATGAAAGGTCTGATATTTTAGCGTAAGAAATAATTTTATCAAACTTTTTTTCATACGTTTGATACAAATACGGTAATTAGTTTCATGATTTTGTTGCCCCTGGTAGCATGCAACCAACCCNAATTAGTTTCATGATTTTGTTGTCCCTGGTAGCATGCAACCAACCCAGCACTGTAACTTTCTGCTGTCAATAGGCGTCAATCTAGCGATAACAATAAACCTCAGTCGATAATGACTGTGTCAATTGATGTTTTCGCCTGATTGGTGTCTATGGCAGAATTTTATAATAAGTACTTAATATATTTCTTTTTTCTTGTAAATATTTAACATAAACGCGATGCAAGGGTTAATGTTTCTCACCGAGTGCGTGCCCTTTTTGAGTAAAGTTGATATAGTCGTAAGTAACCAAGCTGGAGTCAGTCGACAGTGCACGAATAGGATCTACATTAGATGCATTGAATAATTTAACAAACGGCTTTAAAACCACTGTAAAATCCGGAAAATCATTGTATCTAAAAGACAACGTCTCGCCACCATATCATGTTGTAAAGGATAGAAAATTGTCACGATCGAATTATAATTCTGCATGGAACAACAAAATGTACCCTCTTTAGTAGATTAATTATTCGGTAGTTTGTTGATAGAGCTGCGACATTTTAGAAGCGGCGATTTCCGATCAAACATCTTTGTACATGCAAGCGCAGTAAAGAAGATGTAATATATTGCACACGGCACTTCGCGTTACCCTAACCGAGATCGTGACATTTACCGAAAAATAAATTACCGTTCCACTCTTCGGCTTGGCGTAAAATACTAATTAAACGACCTGAAATCACCTATGGCTGGAACCAAATTGACCAGCTTGCGGGGCAAGGCGACCCTTAAAGAATTGAGCACCTTCCGTAGATGCAGGGTGTAACGTATCAGCGACAAGTATTTCGGGTTGTAACATTGCTCCAAACAGACTTCATTAGCCCCAAATTGAATCATGATGAGCTGGAAAATAATCCCCCAAAGGATTGTTCTAGTAAGAATGTTTCACAGGTCTTTTTCTTTTTATTCTTTCACCGAGAGAAATTCACGCTGATACAAAGGAGATTTGAAGAGTCGAATTGTACCTTCTATTGCTTTTTCGTGTCTATCTTCGTGTCAATCTTGATCCTTTGTAACAAGATTCTCGCTTGTTGCAATGCGTCCTCTACAGCAGCGACTGGGAAGGCGACATTCAGTCTTGCAGCGGTCGAGATAAATTTACCCGTCTCTGTGGCGTATCTGGTTAACCTCGGATTAAACACCTGTAGCATCGAGTAAAGATGAACAATAAATATTATCCAGCGACATATATAATTTATTCGAGTACAGTAACAAGTACTGAAAGGCGTAAGTCATTTCCTGCAAAACGTGACTTATTACACAACAAAAAATCGATGCACTATTAATAAGAATGTTACGTACCAGAACGATTGAGGGCATACATACGTTTAAAATATTGGGCAGTGTTAAAAATCGTCTCCAGTTAGCTTGACCTCCTATGCACCAGCTGACTCGACATGCCTTGATAAAAGATTCTATAGCGAATTCCTCCAGCGCACCGCTCCCAGCAACCAAAAAATCACCGAGACCACCGATTACGTCAATGTCAACTGGTCATAGAAGATGAACGTAGTCCGATATCGATAGCAATCTGCAATAAGTGAGAAAGAAATTNCAGTTAGCTTGACCTCCTATGCACCAGCTGACTCGACATGCCTTGATAAAAGATTCTATAGCGAATTCCTCCAGCGCACCGCTCCCAGCAACCAAAAAATCACCGAGACCACCGATTACGTCGATGTCAACTGGTCATAGACGATGAACGTAGTCCGATATCGATAGCAATCTGCAATAAGTGAGAAAGGAACGGATTCATTTTCTGAAATTTAAAAATCGTAATTAATCCTCTTATATTTTTTTAAAATCTGTCAGGGAAATTTTCCTCACCTTCCACATAAACGAGGAAATTGTTATTTGAATGTGAAAATTCTTTTATAGTTTTGTTAAATTAGAAACGGCGCTTAATTACAAAGAATATTGAGAGAACGAGACATACAGTTTTATCTGGCGGGATGCCTGGCATTTTGCTAGGAAACAGAACGCTATTGGAAATTATCGGCTGTTTCATATTGTTACGTCCTGAATGGTCCGGGACGCGCGCGGCGGGAGCGGCTCCGCCAAGCTTAGCAGGTAACTAAGCCGAGGGGGAAGGTGGGAATGTTTACGCGTAGAATCGGGATAAATAGGATTATTAAGGAAAACAACAGTCATAATAAAAGTAAATAGATATACAATTTATTATTATTTTGATGAATTTGGATAAATTTCACGTCGAGATGGCAATAGAGTTTTTTTTCGCTATGTCGCGACGATATTATAGGATGGTTTACAAGGGGACAGTATAGTTTCAGCGATAATGGTCCTCGAAATAATATAATATAATAATAACTTACGTTCGGCAAATCCGAAATAGTAAAAGGTCGAGTGAATTACATCGTCTTGGAAAGAAGAGAGAGCGGGGGCCGTCTTGAGTTCACTTGAAATGACAAATTATGTAGCACGACTGCGCTGGTAGAACTTGATGAAAACTAACTTGATGAGTCATCAGGTCTGAATTAAGAACACTAATGGCTGCACAAATCAGACTCGCGAAAAAACTGGTTCTGGTCTGAACTGAAAAGACTCGCGAGACTGAGTCGAGAAACAAGGAATTAAGAATTCACTGAGCGAACTGAAGCTGGCTGAATGAGAAAAATTACTACTATTTTTGAAGACGAGGCCCTTATTTATAGGCTCGTCCTAGACTCCCTCTTCTTTCTGCAACTGCGTGATTTGCGTTTTCGGTGGGAACACCAACGAACTTGGTATTCCACGGNCATTTTCACGAGTCGAGGGGATCATCAGCTTATAACAGATGATCGTTATGTCACTTCGAATTTTCGCTCACTGAACGATTCCGCGATATTTATTTGGGGATGTGCGCACAAATCATCGACATTTTGTATCGATACGAAACATCGATTTTTTCGCTTTACTTCGCTTCCGTCCTTATTTGTTAATTACGGGAAAGTGAGACGAAAAATGCGCTCATTTTTATATAATTGTAGAAATTATCGTCGAAATGCTACGAAATTACCTTTTCTCTCCCACGAAGTATTTTTACATCTGAGTAGGAAAGAGAGGCCGGTTCTGGCGCAGTTGGATCTGTTTTACCGGCCGAGTAGGGAGACCAGTTGGCGCAGTTGGATCTGTTTTACCGGCCGTGTAGCAAAAACCAGTTGGCGCAGCTAGCGTAGTTATCGCAGTTGGCGCAGTTGGCGCTGTTTTTATTTTTTTACCGGCCAAATAGGGCCCCCTTCAGCGGTCGGTAGGCGCTGTTTTTTACCGGCCGAATAGGGCCCCCTTCAGCGGTCGGTACCCCCTCCTCCGACAGTCGGTATACCATCGCGCACCCCCTCCTCCGGCAGTCGGTATACCCTTGCGCACCCCCTCCCTCCCCCTGTTCGCGACGACTCGCGGTAGTCGCGCGCGCGAAAGTCCGCCCCCACCCGCAGCGGTCCGATTTTTATCCCCTCCAGCGGCCCGTTCGCGGTAGTCGCGCGCGCGAAGGTCCGCACCCACCCTCTCCTGCAGCGATCCGTATCCCCTCCAGCGACGACCCGCGGTAGTCGCGCGAAGGTCCGCACCCCTCCAGCGCACTCGCCCCTATATCGTGTTTACTTAAATCTAAATGGGGAAAGGTAAAGGGGAGGATATTAAGAAATTTTCTTTAGTAAAAATGGTTTTTTTATTATATCCATACACACACGCACCAGAGGCCAATCACCCTCGGGTCAGACTCGTACCATGCGCGCGCGAATAATATCATTCGATACTATACAATTCGCAGAACCCGAAGGTGTTCCACTCCTCCACGTTGTCCCAATCCTCCTCGCCGATCAGCCAAAATTCATCAGCCATCAATCTGAGGCAGTACTTCTGACTCGCCAAGTCGAATCTTGCGAATCGATCTCTTCTCCCTCGGAGATGAAAAGCTTTTTCATATATCTAGATAAAGGGGGAAGAGAATTTTAGAAAAAAAACCACAGAATTAATCCTAAGATCATTCCCCCTTTAAAAAAGAAAAAATGGAAAAACTTACCCTTACAAAATCCTTAAAAAACAGCTTCGTCCTCGACAATGATAACCTTCATTGCAATTCCTTTTTTCACTTTTAGTTCACTTAAACTCTCGAACAACTCGCAATACTTTCACGTCGACAAGAGAATCTGCACTGGCCGCCGATGGAGTCAAAATCATACAGTTAACTTCCAGGCGGCTGGAAGTATCCCATTTGGAATGCTCTTTTGAT
>NW_014557267.1:0-974 GCF_001313825.1 Dinoponera quadriceps | reverse complement strand
GGGGCTGATCTCGTTAAGAGACTCGTTTGCTCACGCCCCGCCCGCTCGCGCGTTAGCAGGTCTCAAGTAGTTCGTCTTTCATTTTTGCTTTCCGAGATTATGTGGTGCTAGATCGCTGAAAATGGGATTTAAGGGACGTTAATGTTCCTCGTTGCGATGGTGCCATTTACGCTACCGGGGCGGATAATAATTTCATGGCGGCGGAACGGCGCATATAACATGCAACCGCGAATGAATTTTCTCGTGTCGATTTTCTCTTTTTTTTTCGGTTATGTATGGATAAATAGATTGCGCGCGGAACATTAACGACGCTAGTTAGCAAACTCATGATTTACCGTAAATCGCTCGGAGCGTTTTTATTAAATTATTAATTGCCCCGCCGAAAACAGAGCTTCACGAGGCAAAATTTGGTTCCCCATTAACACTGCAAATTTCTTTGAGCTCCTTGGACCTCTGGGGAGAATCTCGAAAATATTGCGGACGCTCTTGTCCTACGTTGACGCTATAAACGGTTAGCCGCCGTTTTCTCCACGTTGAGAATTAAAGAAGAATATGTCTCGGAGTTGTTTTATATCTGGCTATGCTGACATTCCACTTGCACTTATTATTTTCTTAATTTCATCGAGCAATGTGTATTAATTATGTAACTTATTCGATTTCAGATAAAATATATATTAAATAATCAATGTAGGTAAATAATAGTATTAATGAATAGATGAAACAACCTAGTCTCTTTTTTCATAATCTACTTATAANTGACGTTGGTGATTCTGATAGGATTTGAAGTGTCAAACGAAATGAAGAGGAAAAGTTGTAAGAATAGTAAAGGTAGCAATTATGCGTAGACATCCACTGCAAGACCAAATCGCTTTGAAAAAAAGACAATGCTCTGTGTTTGGTGGGATCAGAAGGGTGTAATCTGTTAAATGAGCTGCTAAAACCTAGTGAAACCGTTAACACTTATCGCTACCAAC
>NW_014557266.1:813-1087 GCF_001313825.1 Dinoponera quadriceps | reverse complement strand
ATGAAGATTATGCCATGCGCATCCCAAAAAACGGAGGCCAAAACCTTCCGGGCCTAGCGTTGGTTCTTTGGCCGCTTTGGTCGGCTTTCGTGGCTTTTCCGCTCTGCAGACTGCCTATTGGACTCAGGCGTATGGTAATGGATCCACGTTTCCTCCATCGTCACAAAACGTCGAAAAAAGTCCGCTCGATTACGCTGCAACAACGCCAAACCGGCCGTTGAATCATCAACGCGCTGCTGTTTTTGGTCGACGGTCAGCAAACGCGGCACCAATC
>NW_014557266.1:0-777 GCF_001313825.1 Dinoponera quadriceps | reverse complement strand
TTCTTTTGAGATACCAACGGCTTCAGCTAACTCGCGCAACTTCATTTTACGATCACTCAAAACGATTCGATGCATTTGCTTTACAATTTCCACATTCGTAGCCTCTTTTGGTCTTCCAGAGCGAGGTGCGTCTTCGGTGTTTGTACAACCCATTTTAAATTCACTAAACCATCGATAAGATTTTGTTCTCGAAGGAGCAGATGTGGGATAACATTTCTTCAACCATTTCATTAAATGTTCACAAGTTTTTCCCATCAAAAAGCAATGTTTGATCAATATGCGATATTCCTGTTTTTCCATTTCTTTTACGAAGGCGAAGGTAGCGACATTTAAACGACTGTAGCTGGTAAACGAATAAACGAAATGTCATGAAACTTCACACATAAACTAGTGACAGATGAACCTCTCAAAATAAATCATGTTCATTTTTTAGTGNTGGCGCCACCTACTGAAAAATCCCGGGACTTTTCAGCCCATGTAGTATTTCAAATCGATTTTAATTTACATTTTTCTTATTTTTCTACATAGTCCCTGATCTTATCTATATACTTCCTCCAACGATCTGGCAATTTCTCACCCCTGTTCCTTTTTCCTGGGGGTTTCTATTTGCATATTCGTTTTGGGCATCTTTCCTCCGGCATTTTTATTAAATGGCCAAATCATTTGAGCATTCTTCTATCGATTTTATCCATCACCGTGCCCCTCACTTTTTCATATTCCTAATTTCTTTATTTGTTCTCCTCTCCAGCCTTGATACTCCAGCACTCCTCCTCAAAT
>NW_014557265.1:0-1552 GCF_001313825.1 Dinoponera quadriceps | reverse complement strand
AAACAGATCCAATTGAGCCAGAACCGGCCTAGATCATCTACTCACCAACTTCTCTCAGGAACGCCCTCTGTCGTCTAACGCAGGTACTTATTAAACCGCCCTCGTAGTCTTATCATACAATAAGTGTGCAATGACAATTACACGTTAACATTTCAACAATAAAAACCTAACGATATGATTTCGAATCCGCTTGCTAGTAGTTTTATTCCTCTACTAAGCATATAGAGATATTCCGTTTATCCGTGTGATATCACATATTGTGTACGTGTCACACTGATAAAAAGAATATCTCTGTATAACGTAGTGGAGAAGGAAAGTCTGGCAATCTCGAGCTCAAAATCACATAACTGATGCACACTTCAATGTCGTACTTAACATTTGACAACGTCGACTGTCAAATATCTGGCAACATTACACCGAGCAATGAAAGATGCGATGAATATAATATATACATTATCATATAATCAGCACTGTGGATAACCGCGTTTCGTTTTGATTAGTTCATTCTAAACATTTAGTTACTCTCGGAACTTATAATTCTGTTGTTTCTTATTCTTGCCATTATTAGACGCTACCGTCAACTCTGACTTCTTGTGGCGAGATAGCCAAGCTTTAATAAACAACACATTTAAAAAGAGAAAAATTTATAGAGTAAAGCGTGGAGCTTTACTTAAGCGGAGTAGCTTAATGGTGGAACATTCATCCGGCGAAGCTCCGAAAGGTCTCGAGTTTGATTCCCGACTTACGCTACCGCGTGACCGTAATATTTTTCCTTTTCTAAAAGACCGTCCGTGCATCCTCAAAAACAAAAAAAATCCAGACAAATTGATAGAAAAAATCTTTATGATTATTCCGCGCAAAAATTTGAATTCACATACTGCATTATTAGGTGGTAAACTTAGTTCCTGCGGCTCACAGTTGGATGACGTTAGTTGTAGTTGTAATTTATTTTGACATCTGAAACTGGCTGCATTTTAGAGGTTAGACATTTGTCAATAAAATTCAGTGCGAAGAAATTTATTTAGGCGAGCAATGCTATTTTTCTTTTGATTAAATATGGAACGTGATAAGTTCTTTTTTCAACAAGTACTGCTTTATTACTTTGACTTGAAAAATACTGCAACTGCAGCTCATAAATTGCTTTTCGAAGCTTATGGCAATTATGCTCCATCGGAAAGAACATGCCAAGTATGGTTTCAGCGATTTAAGATTGGTGATTTTAATGTCAATAATAAAGAACGCTCAGGCCAACCGAGAAAGTTTGAAGNGACGAAAACTCTACTCAAACGCTCCAAAAATTGTCTGCAGCATTAAATGTTACTCCGATGGCTGTTTCCAAACGTCTACATGCAATGGGAAAAATGCAAAAGGAGAGAAAATGGGTACCACACGAATTAACCGCAAATGCCATTGCGAATCGCTTAAACATCTCTATTTCTCTGTTCGCCATGCAGAAAAAGAAGAGTTTTTTGTGGCGCATAGTGACTGGCGATGAAAAATCTGAAATGGATATACTTCGATAATCCTAAACGAAGAAAATTATGGGTAGACC
>NW_014557264.1:0-404 GCF_001313825.1 Dinoponera quadriceps | reverse complement strand
CGCCGGCGTCAGTCGGCGACCGGCGCAAATGGGGAAAGGACCGAAAAAGATGAAGAAAAAAAAGATCCGCGACCTCGCCAACTCTTTCCGGTGTTTCGCCCTTTTCTTTATTTTAATACCGCGACAACAATATACAACTTAACGCTCGTTACTTCGCCGCGGCGGACCCGAGACGTCCGCTTCTCGCGATCGCGTATTGACCGGCCGTCGAGCCAAGGGGCCGGGACCTCGCACGCCACGAATATTCCCAATCACAAAAAAGAAATATAATTATCGATACTGAATGCGGTGAAGTGGCCTTACAAGTGCGGGCTCCCGGGCGGCTGGTCCTCTTCGGAAAACCTCTCTCTCCTGCTCTCTCGCTCGCTCGCTCCTTCGCTCGGATCGCCGCCAAGAGTCACTCA
>NW_014557263.1:0-1695 GCF_001313825.1 Dinoponera quadriceps | reverse complement strand
TCTCTTTTCGTATTGTACTTTTACGTGACAACCGCCTGTACTTTTGATGTTTATATTTTATATATCGTTACGTTAGAATATATTATGTGCTATGAAACGTAATATTCTATTTTATAGCGTTCTCTGTCTTTTTCCATTCTTCGAATATATCAGCCTTAGAGGAACGGATGACGTTACCGACGTTTACCCTTCCGCTTAATTAACGTAGCTTTCCGTAATTAACAGGTTTCCGGGACATTCGACGTCGCGACGAGTTTAGATATTACGTTATAATCTCCTTCCACGGAGGGTTTTCCACATTGGTACTATTTACTCGAGACCGACTAATTGCCAACGCATCCGATACCTTAATATACGCATCTTACTTGAATCCCGCCGCGGTCTTGCGGCTGTGAGCGACAACGAACGATCGATCGATCGATCAATTGGTCGGTCGTTCTGGCGAAACGGTGCCCGTCTCATCGTGATGCGGAGTGGGATAGAGAGACCGTTGGCTTCTCTACGGTGATAATTAACCATCGCATGGCGCTTCCTGTGTTTAACAGCGTGTGCCGTTGACGTTTATAGCAGCGATAGCGAAACTATCGGAAACCATCTTTCAGCTCTTCGCTCCTTCTTAATTGAACAGGCTGAATAAAGGGTGTTTAAACACGGACGATTTTCTCGCATGCGTAAAAAAACGTCAAGAAACCTCGCGGACTCGTCGGTGAATTCTCGCTGTTTAAATAAAGCGAAAAACGCGCAATTTTGCCGATCCACATCAAAACGAGACTCAAACTGAGAGCCCGATAACGCTCCGAGTATCTTGACGTATTCACGCTTCGACATGCGACTTCGCTATTTCCATTCATCGGTTAATGATTTCATCTGGGCGATTCGCAGTGAAAAGAACGGGGGGAGGGCGGAAATGGAAACACTGTTTACATACGCGGGCGAACGCCGCGAACAGAAATCGACTGTGCATTCGCCCGACGCGCACGAAGTGTAATGTGTTTTCTGTGCGGAATGGAAGTTCGATTCGGAAGGTCTTCGGGTCGAGAAGTCATGGAGCACGATTGGATAAAATTGTTTGATTTTCCCGATATCCGATATAACGGGAGTAAACGTTGAATTTTAGCGGGGCGCGCACGCCGGCCCGGCGGTTATACGCGCTTCCATTATCTCCCTGCGCGTATTCGATAAAATGTTCATTACATTTTTCTTCCCGGCCGCTTCAATCTCGTAATATCTCGTAAAATTCAAATTTGACATTCACGGGTANTCTCTCTCTCTCTCTCTCTCTCTCTCTCTCTCTCTCTCTCTCTCTCTCTCTCTCTCTCTCAAACCGGACTACGGATCGTAGATTAATTCCAACGTCCATCAATCGACCGACTGTACGGATTAGGATTAATAACGCAACGGCTGCGTTTAGGCCGCTCGGGATGAGCGATCGTCTGCGCGTATGCGCTTTCCCATTTTCCGCGGCGGCGGAATGAAAAAAAAAGCCGCTCGAGCGTCCGCCAAACGAATCGACCGATTGTGATTGGGTTTCGATTAAAAAACGCTTAAATATAGCCACGAGAAAAGTGCGGCAAAATCGCGCGCCACCGGTGCCATACACGTCGTTATCACACGTACACGCACGCGCATGTATGTACCTACGTTATACACGTCGGAAACGCGATATTACAACGTAAGAGAGTAGGTGTGTAGATG
>NW_014557262.1:0-1679 GCF_001313825.1 Dinoponera quadriceps | reverse complement strand
CCGCGAGTTCTTGTTGAGTTTGAGTATCATCTTCATCCAATAAGGCTTGAAATTCGTTGTCTGCGAACTTTTTTCGGTGGTTTCCCACGCTCTTCGTTTCTCACGTCAAAATCACCACATTGAATTTTTTGGACCACTCGAAACACTGTGTTTTACCAAGAGCATGTTCACCGTAAGCTTCGACAAGCGTTCGATGCGCAGCAGTTTTCTTCAAATAATAACAAAAAACCAATGCTGTCCGCAAATCATAGTTTGTAGGCACAAAACTCGACATGTTTAAGGTTATAGAAAAATATACCGGTTTATGGAACTTGGGTTGTTGTGTGTTGAAAATCTTCGTCAGCTGTTAGAGGGAGATGATGGCGCTGCAGAAGCTGTCTTACGGTCCCTAAATTGATGGCTAGCACCATCTATAGGGAAATTCCGGTTTCATACTTCTACACCTGGTATATACAGGGTGTCCCAGACCACCCGTCAAACCCGATTTTTTCGTAAACGCGACATTTTAAAGAAAAATGTCAGACAAAAGTTTTGTGACTTCGATGGGCACATAAGGTGGTGTCATTGGTTTGACCTTGGATAGTCGTTTGAAAATCACGTGAAGGTCACCTTTAATTTCTTAAATGGAAACCCCCATTTTTCAATGCATATTCTTGTAGCTTACCTCGAGAGCTTTCCAAAACGCTATAATGAAACGTTTTTTAATCAGTACTTTTCGAGTTATGAGGGTTGAAAGTTATGGTACCGCCGGTATTAGCATTACCCAAGGTAGAGATTGCACGGTCGGATTTACACTTCTTTGTGTGTTTGTGTGTGTGAATGTGTGTGTGTCAACAGAGATAAGGACTCCACGGTTCGTCACTCCCGTAGTATTTATCGACTCCAAACCCTGTCTGCTGTACGCGCGCGTGGGTGGTAGCATTCGTCCAACTCCTAATGGAGAGGGAATATCTATTGAGATGCAACAATCTACAAAAAGAGCTCATCATCTCAGGAAACGTGCAACACCTGGATTACTTAGTGGTATATATTTTCCCTTGTTATTGAAAGCAAAGAAAAGAAAAGAACCCATTCGATATATTCATATAACAATTATATATATTTGTTCATATTAACCTTCTACGAGAAGTCTGTCCAAGGCATTGGTATTACGTGGCCAGGATGTCATAGTTGATGCGAGCCTGTTGCAATAAAACCAATAAATAGTTTTTTGCAAAACTAAATTATAATATTTTTCTAGACGCTGATATAGAAATTGGATCGGTTTTTTCATTGCTTGAATCGAATCTTGCAATTTTGTTGCTTTTTTGTGCCTGCTATATCACATATCATTCTTTTCAGTGTTACGTCCTGAGTGTATCGGAAACTATGAATCTCTCTTTTTAATTATATGATTGGGAAACAGACGGATTTCGGGCTAGCGCTACTGTAACAAAGATAAGAGTACATTGGCCGCCGCTAAACGTACCGTATGGTTCCCCAGGTGTTTATCATTCATTCCGCCTTCATGTAAGGTATGTAGTTTATTTACATCCTGGGTACCCCGGGGACGATAGATTTGTTTTTTTATATAACTAAGATATCTTGCCGCCTCTACGTTAGGCACGTATGTGTCCATACTGGGTATCTTGATAGCAACGGATTCCTTCTCTTATGATTATAAAACTAACAAATTTGAT
>NW_014557261.1:410-686 GCF_001313825.1 Dinoponera quadriceps | reverse complement strand
TTCTAGCTGAAACGTGAATTTGCATTAGTTCTCGTTTCTGATGTAGAATTTAAAGAAGCGCTCGCCGCCTGAAATCTGCGAGGCTGCCGCACGGAAATAACGGAAAAAGCAGAATATTTCAATCACACTCACCAGTTTGCATCCGTTCACGATTTAACGTAAAGAAACGCAAGATTCAATGAACATTCACGTTACTCCGCCTATTACACCCAAACCCGCAAGTTTTTCTTGCTGATGGATTTCTCATAACTTTTCTCATGGAACTAGCGTATTTAG
>NW_014557261.1:0-211 GCF_001313825.1 Dinoponera quadriceps | reverse complement strand
TATTTTGTCTATTGCACGCAAACTCGCAAGTTTCGTCAGGGGATGGATTTCTTATACGTTTTCTCATGGAACTAGCATATTTAGTCGAAAAGGTTCAAGCCGAAAAGTGAATTTGCATTAGTCCACGTTTTCTTTGTAGATTCGAAAGAAACACTCGCCGCTTGAAACCTGCGATGCTGCCGCATGGAAATAACGTAATAAAGCAGAATAT
>NW_014557260.1:247-605 GCF_001313825.1 Dinoponera quadriceps | reverse complement strand
GCCAATTTGCATACGTTCACGATTTAACGTAAAGAATCGCCAGATTCACTCCACATTAACTTCACTTCGCCTATGACACGCAAACTCGCGAGTTTCGCTCGAATTATGATTTTTTTTACTTTTTCTGGTGGAACTAGCGTATTTGGTCGAAAAGATTCAAGCCGAAACGTAAATTTTCATTTGTTCATGTGTACTGATGTAGAATCGAGAGAAACGCTTGCCGGCTGAAATCCTCGATGGTGCCGCATGGAAATAACGTAATAAAGCTGCATATTTCAATTCCACTCGCTAATTTGCATCCGTTCATGATTTAACGTAAAGAAACGCAATATTCACTCGACATTCACGTTACTTCGCC
>NW_014557260.1:0-236 GCF_001313825.1 Dinoponera quadriceps | reverse complement strand
GATTTTTTTTACTTTTTCTGGTGGAACTAGCGTATTTCGTCGAAAAGATTCAAGCCGAAACGTGAATTTTCATTAGATCAGGTGTTCTGATGTCGAATCGAGAGAAACGCTTGCAGGCTGAAATACTCGATGGTGCCGCATGGAAATAACGTAATAAAGCTGGATATTACAATCACACTCGCCGATATGCATCCGTTCACGATTTAACGTAAAGAATCGCCAGATTCACGCCACAT
>NW_014557259.1:0-1390 GCF_001313825.1 Dinoponera quadriceps | reverse complement strand
CATATGTGAAACGACGGCATATCATTCTTTTTATTCATGCGATTTTTATGAATATATTTATCGGTCTTTTTTCTTTCTTTAGGTCTTTTTAATATTAAAGTTTTTGTTGTTATATTGTGTTATTTTCTTCTATTTTATTTTATTTCCTTTATTAATTTAATTGTTAATTTATTTATTTAATTTATTTTATTTTATTTTTATATTTACTTATTTATATATTTATTTACTTGTTCCATGCCGCCTTCGGTGTGTACCCAACATAACGTGAAACAGACGTGGTCAAAGTGGGGTAAGGTTGAGACAGGGACGAGTTCACGATGAGGTCTGGATGAGTTCTGGATGAGTTAGTTTACCTGGTTTTCGGAAAAATGATACTTATGACATAGGTCGGGCAGGCAGGAAATAGATTATTAGAGTGTGAAAAGAGAAGTGGTACCTTTCCCCTTCGGGAAAACTTGCGAGTTTGCGTGTTATACGCGAAGAAACGTGAATGTCAAGTGAATATTGCGTTTCTTTACGTTAAATCGTGAACGGATGCAAACTGAATAGTGTGATTGAAATATTTAGATTTATTACGTTATTTCCACGCGGCAGCCTAGAGGATTTCAAGTGGCAAGAGTTTTTTCGATTCTACATCAGAAAACGTGAACTAATGCAACTTAACGTTCCGGCTTGAATCTTTTCGAACAAATACGCTAGTTCCTCGAGAAAAGGTAAAAGAAATCAATCTGCGGGAGAAACTTGCGAGTTTGCGTGTAATAGGCGAAGTAACGTAAATGTCGAGTGAATTTTACGTTTCTTTATGTTAAATCGTGAACGATTGCGAACTGAACAGTGTGATTGAAACATTCAGCTTTATTACGTTATTTCCATGCGGCACCCTTGAGGATTTCAAGCGGCCAGCGTTTCTTTCTATTCTACATCAGATAACGTGAACTAGTGCAAATTTACGTTTCGGCTTGAAGNGGATTTCAAGCGGCCAGCGTTTCTTTCTATTCTACATCAGATAACGTGAACTAGTGCAAATTCACGTTTCGGCTTGAAGCTTTTCTACCAAATATTCTAGTTCCACGAGTGAAGGTAAAAGAAATCAATCTGCGTGCGAAACTTGCGATTATGCGTGTAATAGGCGAAATAACGTGAATGTCGAGTGAATCTTGAGTTTCTTTACGTTAAATCGTGAACGGATGCGAACTGAAGATTGTGATTGAATTATTCAGCTATATTACATTATTTCCATGCGGCAGTCTCGAGGATTTCAGGCGGCAAGCGCTTCATTCGATTCTACATCAGAAAACGTGAACTAGTGCAAATTCACGCATCGGCTTGACACTTTTCTAGCAAATACCCTAGTTCCGCGAAAAAATGTAAAAGAAATCAATCTGCTGGC
>NW_014557258.1:0-1010 GCF_001313825.1 Dinoponera quadriceps | reverse complement strand
ATACAGCGGGTGGGGTAAGACATCCCATTGTAAAGCTTCCAAAGTATCCCTGACGATTTTTGCATTATGTGGCCGAGCGTTGTCGTGCTGAAAAATCACTTTGTCATGTCTTTTGGCATATTGGGGGAGTTTAAGCTTCAATTCTTGGCTTAATTGCATCAGTTACTGTTGATCACGTTCTCCAGTGATAGTTACGTTAGGCTGGAGTAGCTCGTAATAGATTACTCCGAGCTGATCCCACCAGATGCACAACATTAGCTTCTTACCATGAATATTCGGTTTTGCCGTTGAAATTGGTGCATGGCCGGGCTTACCCCACGATTTCCTACGCTTTGGGTTGTCGTAGTGGATNCCGATTTTGTCTTTGGAGAAGTTGTTCGCACATGAAAAGACGGCGTTCGACGTCTTTGGGTTTGAGTTCATGCGGAACCCAATTTCCTCGTCTTTGTACCATACCAATGGTCTTGAGACGGTTCGAAATCGCTTGTTGAGTTACTCCCATGTTTTCTGCAAGCTGCTCTTGAGTTTGGCATGAGACTTGGTCCAATAATGCCTCTAACTCAGCGTCTTCAAACTTTACTAGCCTTCCTTCGCGTTCTTTACCTTCCACGTCAAACTCGCGGTTTTTAAACTTTTGAAACCACTCACGACAACTTCTCTCACTTAAAGCAGCATCACCGTAAACTTCTACAAGCGACCGATGCGTCTCAGCAGCAGATTTCTTTAAATGAAAGAAATAAATCAAAACTTCCCGCAAATGACGCTTATTCGGCATAAAACTCGACATTTTCGAACGAAAAAAATGTATACTGCCAATACAAAGTGAATAGTATTTTAAGGTTAAGTTGTTGCCACGTGTCTAAATTTTTTATATGATGTTTTACATTTGACGATTTCAAAGTAATCTTGTCGTTGGAGCCATCTTTTGAAAACGGCAAAAACTTATTGGTATTACTAATAATTTCAAATCTGTTCACGACTGTCTTGTTTCTGTAAATCATGTTCTTCTT
>NW_014557257.1:0-8306 GCF_001313825.1 Dinoponera quadriceps | reverse complement strand
AATACAGATTAGTAAAGCCCTCTATTAGAAAAATAATGGATTACTTTTTGCTAGACCTTATATATAGATACGAGAGAAACTTTTTCCAGCATAGCAGGTATTTCATATAAAAATAAGTAGGTATGAAATAACAGTTGTCGTCTAATGCTTTGTTTATATAAATTTAATAATACTATACATAATATCTTTTTATATTTTTTACATAAAGAATAAATTTTTTATGTTACATTCATATATATTGCAACTATAATCTATATATAGCCTCGGTTTCCGCGATGACTTCATCATTCGATGTGAATCTCTTTCCCTGGAGCCATCGTTTGAGGTTTGGGAACAGATAATAGTCGCTGGGGGCCAAATCTGGAGAATGCGGCGGGTGAGCAACCAATTCGAATTGTAATTGGTCCAATTTGGCCATCGCTTTCAAGGACGTGTGTGATAGTGCGTTATCGTGAAGGTACAGAACTGTTTTCTTCGCCATATGGGACCGTTTTTTCTTTATTCCGTCGTTCAGTTTGTCCAATAACGCTGCATAATACTTTCCCGTAACTGTTCTCCCCTTCTGCAGGTAATCGATGAAGATTATGCCATGCGCATCCCAAAAAGCGGAGGCCAAAACCTTCCTGGCCGAGCGTTGGTCTTTTGGCCGCTTTGGTCGGCTTTCGTGGCTTTTCAGCCACTCTGCAGACTGCCTATTGAACTCAGGCGTATGGTAATGGATCCACGTTTTATCCATCGTCACAAAACGTCAAAAAAAGTCTGCTCGATTACGCTGCAACAACGCCAAACCGGCCGTTCAATCATCATCGCGCTGCTGTTTTTGGTCGACGGTCAGCAAACGCGGTACCCATCGCGCAGATAGCTTTTTCATATCCAAAACATCGTGCAAAATGTATCCCACCCGTTCTTTTGTGATACCAACGGCCTCAGCTAACGCGCGCAACTTCACTTTACGATCACTCAAAACGATTCGATGCACTTGCTTTACGATTTCCGCATTCGTAGCCTCTTTTGGTCTTTCAGAGCGAAGTGCGTCTTCCGTGCTTGTACGACCCATTCTAAATTCACTAAACCATCTATAAACTGTTGTTTTCGAAGGAGCAGATGTGGGATTCATTTCTTCAACCATTTCATTGAATGTTCAGGAGTTTTTCCCAACAAAAAACAATGTTTGATCAATATGCGATATTCCTGTTTTTCCATTTTTTTAACGAAGGCGAAGGTAGCGACACTTAAACGACTGTAGCTTGTAAACGAATGAACGAAATGTCATGAAATTTCATACGTAAACTAGTGACAGATGAACCTCTCGAAATAAATCATGTTCATTTTCTAGTGGCGCCACCTACTGAAAAATTCCGGGGACTTTTCAGCCCATGTAGTATATTAGGTCTACCAGAAAATTCTGTCCGTTTTTGAATAAAAAAAAATAATACATTTTCAATATATTTAAGAATATTCATTGAACAATATAATTTCGTTATTAATGACTTCTTCCCAGCATGATGGTAATTTGTGGATTCCATTTCTGTAAAATGACTCATCTTTGGAGGCGAAAAACTTAAACAGTGCTTGGCTGATATTTGGTATATTTTTGAATATTTTCCCTTCAAAAAATGCCGGGAGAGAATTAGATGCTAATCTGATGGTGCTAGGTCCTGAAAATATGGTAGATGTGAAAGAATTTCCCAGACTAGATCTGCAATTTTCTGGCGAGTCGCCATATTAGCATCTGGCCTGACGTTGTTCTGGTGCAGTTTTTTTCGAGTGTTTCGTTCAATTTATTTATTTTTCGTCAATATATTTCCGAATTGAGCCTTTCTTTGGGTTTGAGAAACTAATAGTGTATTATTCCCTTGACGTTCCATCATATACACAGTATTTTCTTATTGAGACTCAATCTCGGTTTCGAAGCAGAGGGAGAAGATTATCTAGGCTCACAGTATGCTCTTTTTCTCATAATGTTCTCATACATAATCCGCTTTTCATCACAGGTTATCATCTGGTCTAAGAAAGGTTCGTTTTTGTTCCGAGCAAACAGAGACGTGCAAATGATGACTCATAGGTCTAGTAAATTTTTTTCACTTAACTCGTGAGGCACCCATTTGCAATATTAATACACTAATCCAAGTTTCCAAATATGGTCTGAAATGGATTGTTATGTTGACCTAGCTTTTCCGCAATCTCTGATGTTGTCAGAAAAGGATCTTGCTATATAATGGTTTTAACAACATTGTCATCGATCAGGGATGGTCTCCTAGAGCGTGGTTTGTCATTAAGATCGAAATCGCCTTCTTCAAATTTTTCGAACCATCTCCTGCACGTTCTGTCAGAAACTATCTTCACCAAATACGTTCACCAAATTTCTACACGCTTTTGTAGCATTTTTAACTTGTTGAAATTTAAATAGAATGAAATGCCGTAAATTAACTTTATCAATAGTCTTGTTTACACAAACGAATCTTACTTAATACTGACATGATGAAATTGGTTCAATAAATTTAGAAAAGCACATTTGTAGAAATACAATGATAAAAAGATGCAGACAATATGTCACGCGCCGCCGCCCTTCGTAAGTCGCGTTCGCGTCGGTGGCGCGGACTATTCGCTCCCTTTTTTAAGTGGCAGCGGATGTACCTCGGCTAGCTTTATGTTTAATTATTATCTTTAGCGAATTGATTTTCTTCGATTCCGCGTGGTAGGGCGTCGTGGTTCCTTCGCGTCCTCCTCGAGTTTCGTGGACTAGTCGGAGAAGAGCCGGGAGAAGTAATGACTTTATGAGACCTGTTAACAATAACAAATAACAACACTTTAATGTCATTTGATGTGGTACAGAAGATGTCTTTCTTCTACAGTTTAACTGTCGGTCATATGGTGTGATAGAAATAATGCTTTTGATTAGCCTGTGTCCTGCGCGCACAGGCAGCTTGCTTCCGCTCCCCGGGAGATTCGGCAACGAAGTTAAGAGATAGCAATCTCTCGCTACGCTGTTCCGCGAGAGGTAATGCGGTTTAAACCGTTCGACGGCACTCAAAATTACGCGCGTCGTTTAACCGGCAGCTCTCTTGCTGAGCTACCGTTACGCGAATCTCTCCGGGTTTCTTGCTGGGCGCCAGCCGGGTCTTTTCCGGCAGTAGTTCCCTGTTCCCGGCAGCCGGTTCGGTACTCTCCGGCGTACCCGTCGCCGGAAGCAGCTTCCACGCACTACTGTACTCAATTCACGCGTGAGCCCGATACATGCATCCAGGACTTCTAATCTATGCGGACTGGGCGACATTGGACTTGAGAAGGCAATCGAGCCTTGCGCCTGAGTCCCCGGGATCTCTACGCTCAAGATTTTCTCGAGTACAGCCCTTGTCGCCCTGCGACGCGGCCTTCCAAACCTCGTAAGCCCGTGCGACCCTACCTCAGGCGCCACGGACCTCCAACGAGTTAATTCCCGGTACTCCCTTTGCGCCCATGCCGCCGAGAAGCGGCGGCAACTCTCGGAATTACACGCAACTCTAAGTCTTCTACCCGCGGCTGTACGAGGTCTGGCTATTAAATAACGAGACTGCGCGCGCAAAAGTCGTCCTAGAGGGAAAGAGTGGGAAACGAATGCAGCATTGGGTAGGTGGAAGTGTCTACTATTCCAGTACGAAAACTCGTTTTTGTCGCTGTAGTAGTATTTTTTCTATAGAAGTTAGAAATGAACGTGTTTTTTTTCTCGTGCCGATAACAATGTTTGACGAAAAACACGAGCAACGGATCAATGTAAAATTTCTCGTTAAATTAAAAAAAAATTCCGACTGAGTGCTATAACTTGTTGAAAGAGGCCTATGGTGAGAATTCTCTATCTCGTGCGCGTGTTTTCGAATGGTATAAACGGCTTTCTGAAAGCCGAGAGAGCACCGAAGATGACCAACGTTCAGGTCGACCTGTCTCTGTTTCAACTACGCAAACAGTGACCAAAATCAATGAAATTGTGCGCGGAGATCGTCGTATGAGCATTAAGATGATTTCTGAGACTGTAAACGCCGATAAAGAAATTGTCAGAAAAATTTTACATAACGAATTGAACATGAAGAAAGTCTGTGCGAAGTTGATCACAAAAAATTTGACCCCTGACCAAAAGTTCGTCCGTCAACAGATTTGCTCAGATTTTCTTGAGAGGTTAGATGAAAAGCCTGAATTGATGGAAAACATCATCACTTGCAATGAAACCTGGATATTCCAATACGATGTTGAAACTAAGCTGGAATCCATGCACTGGAAAACTCCTGCATCCCCAAGAATGAAAAAAGCAAGCATGTCGAAATCAAAATTGAAAGCCATGCTAATCGTTTTTTTCTACATCAACGGCAACAACGGCATCGTGATGACTGAATGGGTTCCAGATGGTCAAACTGTAAACCAAACTTACTCTTTGAAAGTTTTGGCAACACTGCAAGAGCGAGTTCGTAAGAAACGGCCGGAGTTGTGGAAAACAATTCGTGGATCTTGCACCAGGACAATGAACCTGCCAATAACGCGCTGTTTGTGAAGCGTTATTTAGCCGCTAGAGGCACTGCAGTGCTCGAATACGCGCCGTACTCGCCTGATTTAGCATTCTGTGATTTTTTCCTGTTTCCAAAGATCAAGTCTGTCTTAAAAGGAACCCGGTTCGAGTCGATGGAAGAGGTGAAGCGAAAATTGGCGGAGCTCCTAAATACACTTACAAAAGAAGACTTCCAGCATTGCTTTGATTAATGGAAAAAACGAATGGAACGGTGTGTTGCGAAGGGAGGGGAATACATTGAAGGGGAGCATTCGATTGTACAATAATTTTTAAAATAAAACTCTTTTTCATAAGCAGTCTCGTTATTTGATAGCCAGACCTCGTACATGGTTTTCGATCACCTTTCACCGCCGGCAACTCACTTCTCCTTGCCTGGACTTCGTTTCCGGGATACGGCAGCCTTCGCTTCGCTTGCACGCTCCCTTACTCGCTTGCTCGTCCAGGCGGCTTGCCGTCTGATCGCACAGTGACGAGCAGGACTAGTTACTTAACGTTAAAAGCAACCATCGCAAGGATCTATCAAGCCACGCGACGCGGCTCCCGATTAATCCGGTCAGCTGGATCACGCGTCTCGAGGGTGCTCGCGGGATCTTGCGTCTGTTATTGCTTTCTCTCGACGCGCGTTTCCGCTTGCTTTTTCCCCGGGACGGCATTCGGCAAGTCTTGGGCTTGCAGTAGTTCACATTGGCGCGCTTTTCGCGGGATCCTCCCCTGCCTGTTCTGCGACCGGGTCGCGGGACCTTGCGCCTTTCTTATTGTAAGGTGACCATCTCGCTATCTGTCGCCGGCCGGGAGAAGGTCTCCTCGTCCCTCCGTGTCTCGTTCCAGACGTACCGTCCGGGCCCTCGCTCCCGCTTGTCCTTGCTTCCGCCGGCCGCTCCATTCCTAGTCTGTCTTCCTGTCGTCAGATTGTCGTCCTGTCGTCAGATTGTCCTGTCGTCGTTTTGGCTTACGGGTGTTCTTACACTCAAAAAAAAAGAAACTTAGTAGCCGCGGGTTCATGTCTTGTACGCAAACGGCGCACAGGACCAAAATTCGGTTACTCGGTCGCCGTCTCTTGCGAGAAGGCTGGAGCCTCCGGCTCCTCCGCCAGGCCACGGCCCGAGTGACGAGCAAAAATTTTCATCGTTACAGTTTCACGAACGTTCATACGTGTTGAAATTTGAGATGACACTATCGGACAGAACTTTCCGATAGACCTAATACAACAAATATACAACCTATAAACCGAAAGATATTTCTAATAGACATTGGTAATGTAATTAAAATTTTCTTTTAATATACTTGCAATATAACATGAAATGTTCTCAGCATATATTGAGTAGATCGTGGTTGCAGAAATAGGAACATCCTCAGGATATGCTCAGAATATCGTAGTATGTATTTCGCATATTCATGGGATATTCGCAATCTACATTCGCGATATACTGCGTACATACTTAGAGTCTACCTGTACAGGATAACATACAAATAATTTATGCATTATTTGTTATTTTCATGTTATATTACTGCAATAAACAGTGTTTACAGGACATTTCAAGCATTTTCTTTAATTATATGTAACTTTGAAACAAAGATATTTAGGATACATGTTCATTTGACATTTATTTATTTTAATATGTAGATTTGCCTCCTGAAATATGGACGTATATTTATTAGTCACCCTGTATACATTATGTATGTGTTATACAAGGTCCCACTTAACTGGAGCATCTGAAATATTTCACTTGTTTTTATAACAGGAAAAAATGCTAGAAGAAAACATTGTTTGGTTCGGAGGGGCAAATATTAAGATAGGCAGAATATTTTTTTAAGGTCATATTTTTCGAAATTTAAAAGTAATAGAATTTTTTTTTAGTGGAACGACATATTTTTATTATCGCTATATGATAGTCAAAACGAATCCAACGATGTATAACACTATGACCTTCACGTGACTTTGAATACAATAAATTCATAAAAGTAATTGACGCAAGTAATGAAATAACGACGACAAAATGATTAATGAAGGAAAATTTATTTTAACAGGTAATGTCCATTAACTTCAACACATTTGTGTAAACGAGTAATGAACAATTCTCTGGTCTTCCTTATAACTTCCTTACTGATATCATATGCGATATGCGGTTCTAATCCGTTCTTTCATGTTTTCCGATGTTGTGGGAATGTCGTTGTAAACTACTAATTTTACCACACTCCAAAGAAACAAACCTAGAAGTATAAGGTCCGGCGAACGTAGAGACTATCGAATATCTACACCATAACCAATCTAGCGTTGCGAAAATGTCTGGTTTAGTAATTGGCGGGCTATTAATGCATTGTTTGCCGAACAATCTTAATGTAAAAAAATCATTTGGAAAAACATTCGATTTCTTTGTGATAAGGAAAAATTTTTCAGTAAATCAGGTAACTCGTTAGTTAAAAAATTAACGTATTTGTTGCCATTTAAAGTGCCATCGATAAGAAATGGTCCAACAATGCTATCACCAAGGATCTCACATTTTTGTGCTACTCATTTATGCTGCATGAATCCTGATGTTCGATTTATCGGAGCCATTTCGGATTTTCAATATACCAATAATACATATCATGTCTATTCAGTTGTCTCTGGTTGGTAAAAGTAGCTTCGTTAGTAAAGAAAACGTCGTAAACAAAATTTCGCTTCCTTTGTATTTGCTGCAGTACATATTTACACAAAGCAACATGATTCTCAAAGTTGTTACCATGAAGCTCCTGATGTACGGAAATGCGGAACGGATGAAATTATAATAATAATAATAATTATTGGTACTACACAGCCTCGGTTGAGGCCTGGGCCTACTTCTCTCTCTTTACGTATGCATGTGGTGCACAGGTTGCAACGCCGGATCCAAACGGCAGTAGAGAGAAATTGGAGGGAAGTTTTCTTGGCATGAGATTACTCTTGGTGGTTTGCCGGATCACCGAAGAGGAGCTGCGAGTGTATGAAAAATTTCCTGGTTCTGCCGGGGATCAAACTCGGGACTCCTAGTAGACTAGTGCGCTGTCTACCATGCCACGCTCGCGCTCACGGATGAAATTTATGACGGTGCAATATTCGGTGTACACTTGATTTGGAAGTGTTCGAAGGATTGTGAAGTGCAATTTTTCGACAAATTGTAGCAAGATTAATTGTATTGACTGCAGCTAGTACAAATGTTTCGGCATTTTCTCCAATAACAAGCGTTGATTGCTTTTTTTCAGTGATTTAATACTACTCGTTTTATAAACAATTGAATTATGCGGTCAAAACTTTGTCTAGAAGGATGATTTCTCTTCGGGTATCTTTCTGCGTCTTATCCATAGGCTTGTATTGAGTCCCTTCCAGCTTCATCATGAATTAAAATAATTTCCATCTTTTCTGCATTATTGTACGATACAACAATACATTATATAAATATGTTTCACAGAAATAACGTTACTTCATCTTTCAGAATCACAAATTCGAATAAATAACGCTGAATTTATATAGCATTCTGATTGTAATAAACGAAAGGATAAAAATTTGTTTATAGATATTGAGGCTACAAGAAACGTGTTTACAGTCATTACTTGAGATTCGTGAACAATTCTGGAATCATTAGGAAGATTAGAGAATAATACATCTATAAAATCTTCCATTCGGAAATCTTGAAAGAGTGTATAAAAATGTGTTGGTTAGTGGATATAACTTTGAACACTTTTTTTTTTAGTATGCGATATAATCAGAAATTTACAACGACAATCCCACAAACCGGAAGATATGAAAGAA
>NW_014557256.1:0-1272 GCF_001313825.1 Dinoponera quadriceps | reverse complement strand
AAAATAGGACTGTTAGAGATTCAACGGAAGTTACGTCGACGTCACGTGATTCTTGACATCAGGACGCCCAGCAACGCGACTGCAAACTTGGTAAGGCACGACAGTCGGGTTGTCCAGTCTCTTTCGACGGCGTTCTCTTTCATTTGTCTCGCGAACGGGAATGGTTCCGCGAACCGCAATGTCCACCTTGGGGCGGCGCATCGCGCGATTATTCACGAACAATGTCGCTCACGACGGCTAAATAGGCGCGATCTTTGGCGGACTTGCTATTTCTCTGAAACGCTCTGGTATACTAATAGAATATATTAAGTATATTGCTATCATACACTTTAAGAATTCATCATCAGTCAACAAGAATTTGTTTTAGGACGCCTTAAAGATATCTTAAACTGTTTTGATTGAACGTACATGTCCTAATGATAAAAATATTATTCATATATCTTTCTTCATTCAGATGCTTTTCAATATACCGGATGTAATAAACGAAAAGATATATTTAGTTATTAGGTGTACAACTTTGCTCTCGTCGAATTTTTTTTTAATTTGAGGCCTTATTGTAAAAAAATGGAGATAAAGTTATGACTCAAAGTATTGTCCACACTGGCCACTACTTTCTCCCATCTTTTGGGCAATGCACGAATTCCGCGTAGAAAAAACTGATCATCTTTTGAGGTAATCCACAAATCTATCAATTTTCCGACTTCTTCATAAGACTGGAAGTGTTGATCAGACATGCCGTGTGCCATTGATCGGAACAAGTGATAATCCGAATGTGCAACATCTGGAGAGTACGGCGGGTGGGGTAGGACTTCCCATTTCAACGTTTCCAAGTATGTCTTGACTACTTTTGCAACATGGAGTCGAACATTGTCATGCTGCAAAATCACTTTCTCGTGTCTCTCGGCGTAGTGCGGCCGCTTGTCTTTCAATGCTCGGCTCAAACGCATTAATTGAGTTCGATACCAATCGCCTGTAATTGTTTTAGTTGGTTTTAATAGCTCGTAATACACTAAGCCGAGCTGATCTCACCAAATACAGAGCATTACCTTGGAACCATGAATGTTCGGTTTGGCCGTCGATGTGGAAGCATGGCCGAAAACTCCCCATGATTTTCTGTGCTTCGGGTTATTGGAATGAACATATTTTTTATCTCCAGTCACAATGCGATGCAGAAATCCTTTTCGTCTTTGCCTTTCAAGCAGCTGTTTACAAGCAAACATACACCGTTCAACATCTCTTGGCTTCAACTCGTACGGCACCCAATACTCTTGC
>NW_014557255.1:5839-6073 GCF_001313825.1 Dinoponera quadriceps | reverse complement strand
TCTAAAAGTACTGTAATCCGTACTATTCAACGTTTCGAGGACATTGGTAACGTTAAAGCCGCCCAAGATCTGATATACGTAAAACAGCAACAAATAATGATAAGGCATTAGATGTTTTACAGTCTTTCGTAGAAATATTTCCATCAAGCGCGTTGCACAAAAACACGAAATCGGGCATGCATCTGTCAGTAAAATTTTGAAATTGAATAAATGGCATCCATACAAACTCCATTT
>NW_014557255.1:0-5764 GCF_001313825.1 Dinoponera quadriceps | reverse complement strand
GCGATTATTTAATGAAAATTTTCGGAATGAAAATAATAGGATCTCTAAAAGTACTGTAATCCGTACTATTCAACGTTTCGAGGACATTGGTAACGTTAAAGCCGCCCAAGATCTGATATACGTAAAACAGCAACAAATAATGATAAGGCATTAGATGTTTTACAGTCTTTCGTAGAAATATTTCCATCAAGCGCGTTGCACAAAAACACGAAATCGGGCATGCATCTGTCAGTAAAATTTTGAAATTGAATAAATGGCATCCATACAAACTCCATTTGTGCCAAGAGTTATCCGAAGATGATTTTGATAGACGCATCGAATTTTGTGATCTTATGATGGAGATGGATGTCGACGATCCTCTATTACTTAATAATATTGTTTTCTCTGATGAGGCAACATTTGAACTGACTGGAAATGTAAATAGACACAATTGTAGATACTGGAGTGACGTCACTGGAAAAGAGACAATCATACCCAATATCCACAAAAACTTAACGTATGGGCTGGTAGACCCTTTCTTCATTGAAGGCAATTTGACAGTATAGGTATACACAGTCATACTTCGCGAATAAATTGTTCCAGCTATTCGAGACATAGGTGGTGGAAATATGGATGAAATTTATTTCCAACAGGATGGAGTTCCACCTCATTATGGTGTCATTGTCTGTCAATATTTGAATGAGGCCTTTCAGGACAGGTGGATAGGGCGAAGGGATTATATTGAGTGGCCACCTCGGTTTCCGGATTTGACCCCACATGACTTTTTTTTGTGGGGTTACCTGAAAAGTAAAGTTTATGCCACCAAGCATCAAGATTTAGATGATTTAAGAGGGAGAATAACTAGAGAGATAGAACTAATACCGCCGGAAACGTACCGGAATGCGGTTTCAGCTGTTTATAATAGATTAGCACATTGCCAGGTTGTTGAAGGGCAACAATTTGAACATTTGTTGTGAATTGTTTGATACAATTGAATATTTTGCCCAAGCTGACCAATTGGAATGAAATTCGCCTTAACTGGCCGGACCCACACGCCACTCTTGCCTTAACTGGCCGGGCCCACACGCCACTTAACAAATTGTTAACTTCAAACCTTTATAACTCAAAAAGCACTTAACGAAAAAATAGTTTATAATAGTGTTTTGGAAAGCTCTCGATATAAGCTATAAAGATATGCAATAAAATGTAGGGAATTCCATTAAAAAAAAAAAGTTGACTTTGAAATGACCTTGAAGGACATGGTCAAGGTCAAAATCAAGGTCATCATCTTACTTCCCGCTTGAAACTATACAACTTTGCTATTGGACATTTCCTCCAAAATGTATTCTAACTGAAGACACTAGGGGGGTCCAATACTTTTCGATGACCCTGTATATTAACTCTATGGCGGTAGGTCAAAAGTGCGTATAGCACGTGTTCCTTTTATATAAAGCTGAGTGTGGTTTCAAAATATAATTAATGGTGCGTGCAGTGTTACAGCAGAAGTTAACAGCTTCAGTGTTTTGGAAAAGTTTTTGAGGCGGGGATGTTACAACTCCTCCCTTTTTCAGAATAAATTCCGATTTTTGGCGGAATTTATTTTATTTTATCTAAACGGTCAGTTAGAGTTTTATAAGTTATTAGTTTTACGTTAACATAATCTGAGTTGTTGTTTGTGTTTTTAAAATCTAAATTTGATAGTGCTGTTATCGTGTGTGATTGTTGCGACGTCTCACCTTTAGATTGATTGTCCTTTACTTCTTCCGTTGACATGTTTCCATTTCTAGGTTGCTCTGTGGTGATTATTAAAGGTGCAGTGGCTTGTTGGTGTGATTGTTGTAAAAAGTCTTCGTCGGTATTCCTTTCTCCTGGTGACTTCGGGCATCTTGTTGGTCTGTGTACAAGTGTGCAACAGTAAGTGAGTGAGGGAACTCCATATAGCGCCAAAAAGGTGCAGACTGCATCCATAGACGGTGTGAAGAGTGTATCCGTGGATGGCGGTGTCTACTAGCAGCTTGATTATACGTACGATGATAAATATTCCGAGAACTCCGGTCGGTGAGCCGAAGATAACAAATCCTGACCATACTTTTCAGGCGGTGCAAATTTCTGCAATTTTGTTAAGAGATTTTTCATCCAACAGGTCATACATAGAGGCGATGTTTCCTCCTGTCTTGTATCCGGTGATTCCTCTGGCCAGTGAATTTAATAGAGCGGGCTTCTCAGCGGGGAATATGATGTAGTCTCGCAGCTTCTCGATATCTTGTTTTGAATGTACTCCGCTGGAGACTAGTGATTCGGGTGTCAAATATCTCCAGGTGATCGTCGTCAGCGGTTTGAGCGTCTGAGGTTGAAAGTGGCGAATGTGTACCTTGGCTGAGAATTCCACCCAAGTGTCTTCGATACGGTAGAGTGTTGGTAACTCGCGGCTGCATTCCTTTTGCGTTCCATACTTTGTAAGTATTCTTGATTCAGGCGTGAGGAATAATGATGCGTTTCGTACTGTTACAGGTAGTTCGGTGTAATATTCTTCGATTCTGCGTACTATGGTCTCTACTGGGATTCACTTGATGATGTGAATGGCTTCTCCAGCGGTGACCGCCATGTATGCGGGTCCTTTCATCAGTTGATAGGCGAATTCGTCCGGCAGCAGCGTTGCTAGAGATAGTGTATTGGTAATTATTTCTTTTTCTAATCTGCATTTATGTTGAATGACATTATAGTAAAGGGCGATCATCTGAGTCCTAATGTGTTTTTCCACGTAGACGAATTTGGAGTTGACGTAGGTAAATATGTCCAGGTTGTCGACAGGTATGTCACTCTTTGCTTTAGGTACGTTAGCCTTTATTGTTTCGAATATAAATAATCTGGGTTGTTCTGTTTTCAGAAGGACGTAGCCGCAGAGTGGTAACTGCGTCGTAGTCGTCAAGGCGAATATGATGTCCTGTGTTTCTAGTGAATAGACGAGAGGTGCATTCTGCTGAAAGGTCTCGTCACATGTTCTGTTTGTAAGACCCTCATATAGGACGTCATACTGGTGAAAATCGCACGACGTGACTGATATTGGTCTTCAAAAGGTGTAGCCGTCTTCAGGGTCTATGTAGTGTCCATATTTAAGTTCACAGGCTTCAAATGTATCTTGCCAGATACCAAGTGTACTGGTACGTATCCGGATTTTAATGTGATTTTAACTGTGCCTTGGACGATGACGTTTGCCCATGAGCCGAAGGCGTCGGAGAAACTGACACCTTCGCATTTCCCGTCAGGTAGTATTTTCCCGGCGAGGGTGATACTCTTAGTAGTCGTGCTGTTGGGTCACAGTCCATAGATTTTCTCGTTCTCGGTTCCGACTGTCCATGTTCCTTCTTTGTGCATATCACTGCATTCATTGCTGAGAATATGTTCAAGGTAGCTTGCTTGTCCGTGATTTACTGCAGAGATGTGAGAATACATCCCGCAGTAAAACACTGTTCTCGTGAGTTCGGCTTTGCACTGGATGACCTCGGCGTAGTTATAATCCGAGAGCTGCAGTAGTTGTATGTAAGTCTGCGTCGGCTGCTCTAATATTTAGGTTGCATTCTTCAGAGTCCAGAAGTGAGACGGAAGTAATGTTGAGGTGACGACCTCCGCAATCATAGCCGATCAGCGCAAGGGTTGAAGTTGTTAGCGGTAACAGAATTTGGGAACCGTGCTCCGCCGGTCGGTGGACTTTTGCCCAACCCCGGCCGGTGGGATGGTCGTCTAGTAACTCGGTTGACCGTGCTCGGTAGTGTTCGGTGATCCCAGCGTAGCTCGCCGGATTTCCAGGCGTTCTTTTATTCTGTGTGCGAGCGAATATCTAAGTGAGTGAGTGAGTAAAGGCGTGCGGTTTAATAATCACTGTTTTATTAATTTATCTTCCGCGTTTCTCGGTATAGTGGAATATTAGCGGGCCGTGCTTTAAACCTATTGTTTAGGCTGTACACATCGTTGACAGGTTTAGACACGGAATCCCGTGTTTATGCCGCAGTGTTATATTCTGATAATATTAGTCGGCGTTCGGCGTAACGAGTTTCGCGGAACGTAAGTGTCGCAGATGGTGACGTTTGCGGTGATAGCGGAGAGCGGGCGCGGTGTTATGCTTGCGGCTCCGACGTGTTTATCAATACGAGTTCGCGTTGTCGCTTCGGGACTTTAAAATTCGAAAGTTTCAGAACGCTATGCATACAACGGGATGCATTCGCGGGTCGCAGTATTTCGATACGCGGTAGTTATTGCACGCGGAATGCTCGCGTCGGTCGAGCCCCAGAGCAAAGAGCACGCGGTATCGTGCCTCGATACGGTAACGACGGACTCGGCCGAGCGGGTCTGGCCGACGTGCAGCTTGCAGCGGCACGGAGGAAGTTCGCGGCGGTCGGCGGATCGCGGTGACACCTCCGGTGAGGTGCGGCGGAGACGCGGATAGACACGTGTTGTCTGCCCGTTGCGCGACGCGGATTTCGATACGGATCTCCGGGATGTTTGCTTGCCCCGGAGGCGCGATTCCCAATGGTCAGAGTGGAGCGGGCGAGGTCGAGAACACACGACAGAGACGGCGAACACAACACCCCTACTCGTCCCGATTCCCAGGTCCGCCACGAGCGAGAAGGCCGGGAACTCCCGGTGGAGACGGCGAACACAACGTCCCGAGAAGATAGTTAGGAGTCCGGCGCCCGCGACTTCCACGGGAGAGACAGTGTACTCACTACCTCGAGCTTGCCGGATGGAAGGATGTCGAGTTCGGCTACGAATACACAGCTGTGACGGCGCACACACCGTTGCGGTCCCTCGACCTGGGGATCGGGATCCGGAGCAGCTACGATCTTGATCCGGCTGTCTCCGGTGGAATCGGTCTCGTTACCACGGCGGAGCGGTCTTTTATACGGCTCCGGCACAGTTTTCCGACACGTGATTGTTTAGCAACAACTGTTGTTGCTAACGTGTACACGTGTCGGACGTGTGCGCCGCGCGTGGAAATTGTTTATATGGCGCTGAGCGCCGTTTTGCGGCCGACGGATGTTCGGTCGGCCGCGGTGTTTGCCGGGGGGATGCATCGTTACATCAGAAAAGTGATACGAATCATTGTTGCTTGTCTTTAAGTCGGAAAGTGACTTCATCTTAGTACCAAATAACGCGAAGTCTTATCTTACATATTTATTTGCAGTTTGATTAAAATACATATATATCCATATTCTTCCTTCTTTTTCTTTTTTTTCATTTTATTTTATCTCTTACAATGTAATATATATATAGTTATAATTTTATGTTGAAGCACATATCTGCAGAAAGGAGAGAGAGAGAGAAAGAAAATATCGCGTGTATACTTGTGCGATAAAGATATAGCACATAATATACGAGTATATGGTGAGTTATACATGTTGTGTAGTATAATATATATATATATATATATATTAGTAGATGAGAAAAGCCTCATAGGTTCTAGCACAGTTGGCGCTGTTTTACTGACCAAATAGGGCCGTGCAAAGGCCGGTTCTAGCGCAGTTGGCGCTGTTTTACCGACCGAATAGGACTCTATAAAGGCCGGTGTTACGTCTAGATATTGAACGAGTTGTTGCGGCGCCGGAATGTCGCGGGAAAATGTGGAGTTGCCCGGGTACAGCGTGACAGAGCAGGAGGAGTTGGCGAGGCGCGATAATCAATAAAATGTTTCTTTTTCATGGTTAAAACGGAACTGGTCGTTTAGTTCTTGATTGCCCAATACACTTTTACGTACGCGTCCGACAGCGTGTCGGTGTCCGAGAGTTGA
>NW_014557254.1:0-991 GCF_001313825.1 Dinoponera quadriceps | reverse complement strand
CTCAGGAACCGTGACTTGTGATACCTTTGAAGGGTAGAATCAGAGCCGCCCTGTGCTCTCTATCCTTCTCAAGAATCACTGTCGCCGAATATTTCTTCTTTTTCCACGCAACACGACCTGACTGCGCACATGGGCAGACCACGTCGCGCCGGACGCAAGGTACAGCTTCGCAGACTTTACGCTAAACTCCACGCTCCTGTCAGTGCCCGCGACTGCGCTTTAATCGGGCTCGCGCGACCAACATATGCCACAAGGCAATCAGTGCCGTATCGCCTCGTACCAATCTCGATTGAATACCCGAATCTACCGTCGCTAAACATTCCCGCGAGTGACCCGCGACGTAACCGGTACATGCAGATTCGTGCTGAGCTACTCCACCAACACTACGGCGGAGCCATACCTGAGCACTTTTCCGAAAGCCTGAGAACTACCACCATGAGCAGCACAGGAGGTGATCACCTTAGATTAGNGAGTCGCAACCATTATTTTGTTCGATGTTACGTCCCGCTCGGCCGCAGTTGTCTATAATTCTCGGGCCACGAGAGGGACTAGATTTTTTCGGGTGATCAGGCTTCTGCAGCCCTACCCTGGGATACGCGCTGACAAGTAGTGCCGTTGGAGGTGAAGTGTGACTTAATTGCTATTTCTTACCGGTGATGAGTTTCAGAGCGGTGACTCCGAGGGTGCTGTTATGGCAGTTGACCTCAGGAAGAGGTCCTCGTTGGTAAGAACTGGATCGCTCTTTCGCTCTTAATGTTCACCTGGCGTCCGCACTCGTGTGTCGTGTGATTGAATCCACTGGCGGACCCGCTGTTGTCGGTATAAGGCGCTTCGAGATGTGGCGCGAAGTTCCCTTAGTGAAGGGGGAGGAGATGTCGATTCCCCGAAAAGAGCGTGCAGAGTTTCAGCTTTCAAGATCTTGTAATATTCGGGACGCGGATACCTTGGCGATGACGCACGACGGATCTTGGTCACTTTGAAATCGTCTAAG
>NW_014557253.1:0-3685 GCF_001313825.1 Dinoponera quadriceps | reverse complement strand
GAGGGGACAAAAATATCGTATTCTTCCTCGGTTGTATTAAATAGTCGCAAGTGGGCCTTTTCCTTGTTATTAGTAACGACGGCATTTCCAGCGAACACGCCCCGCGGTGTTTCAAGTGTAGGAATGTATCCCTGTTGTATTTCAGGGTTTAAAACGTTAACGTAAAATGGAATAACTGACCTGGGTTTAACATGAATTTGATTTGTTTCTGCAAATGGTATCTCAATGTCCTTACAACGTATTCTTCTATTCTCAAAATCGACGTTTACTTTATGTTGCTTCAAGAAATCTGTTCCAAGGATTCCGGGGTAGGGGATAACAAGATGATCTGGGACTACATGAAATTCGGTAAGACGTCCCAACAAAGAAATCGTAAATGATCCTATTTTCGTATAGTTCAGGCGTAATGACTTGCAGTATCAGAGTTCGTTCTTTATTCAGGTTGACGTGAGGTTTAACAAGATTATTCTGTAACAAATTTGCATCGGATCCGGAATCAATAATAAAAGTGCACGGGTCATTTAAATCTGGCGAGGATAGAATTATTTTCGGTATCCTACTCGATATATAATTAGTAAGTGTTGGTATTATTTTTCCTTCTGATTCGCGAATTGTACATTCTTCTGAAACGGGCGCTCCGTATGTTCCGCATCCCGGCGGACGCCAGTCATGACCGGAATNCGTTTTTACTCTGCGACGGTCCCGGTGTTGCTTCTAATGACTTGCGATATGCGAGTTTTCGACAATCTTTCATTACGTGACCCGGCGTTTTACAATAGTAGCAAGAAGAGGGGGTATTCGGACCTAACTGTCCGGGAATCAGGGGTTTGATAAAGGTAACTTGGGGTCTTTGCAAAATTTGATTAGGGATAGAGGGGGTTTGATGATCCGGCTTGGGGATGTCTCGACGCGGAGGGGGAATCTGACGGGGGTTGTAAGTTGTTTTTCGACGCAATGCTTCCGTTTCCATAGTTTTCGATACTTGAATTGCGCGCATAAAGGCTTCGTCTAAATCGCGAATTCCATGTATTAAGCCTTCCATTTTTACGCGTATTAATAACTCTGAAGGTAATCCATTAATAAAACTGTCCAGCATGTCGCGATCTATCTCTTGAGCGATGTGCCAATCAAGTGTACCTTCCGATTCTATTTGAAAATCTATAATCGCGGTTCGTATTTCTTTGATTCGAGCAACGTAATCGAAAACGCTTTCGTTATGCTTCATATACGCGTTGCCGAGTTCTCCTCTATACTGATTTAATGATATATTAGGACCAAAAATTTTCATTAACCTTCTTAACAGAGATTTGACGCTAGTAAATTCTAAACCGTCGATCGCAGTGTACGCGTGCCCGTGTAACTTACTCAAAATCAATTGCACTAGATAATGTTCATGTCGCGGAGGTATAAGGTCGAGCGCGTGTTCACAAATTTTACTGAATTGGAATACTGAAATTCGTTCGCCGTCATACTTGGGAATGGAATCGGCGATGTCTTTGAGACGTATGGGAGAGTAATCATTATGGGAAGCGGAAGAGGGAGCGCGAGGTATTTCAAATAGCGTATGCTAAGACTCGTCGCTAGTAAATAAGTTTGATTGCGCGTTTTGTTGCATATTGGTATCTATCGTGAATGGGGCGCTTTGATTTCCTTTAAATTTGTACATTTCTTGCCTTAGAGAACACGTTTCTTGTTGAAGGGAAGTTACTAATTGCATTAAACTATAAATGGAATTCGATACTTCTTGCACGTCGACTGTTGTGATTTTACTTCTTTCAAATTCTTCTCGTTGTCTAACTCTAGTTGTTGTGTTTGAATTGACTCTGATTGATTCTGTAATAGACGCTTTTTAACTATAATTTGTTCCGTTATAATTTCAGCTTCTTCTGCTGTATAAGGGGCTACAGTGGTTCGATCAAACTCTGACGCGGTATCGGAAGCGGTTTCTGAGGGGGCTTTGGAAGATGTTCTTGACCGTGTATTATGTGCCATAATTTTATGTGTAACAAAAGGAAATATAATTCTTTGTAATTTCAATGCGAATATCACTAGTATGTTGTGCCTGAAAAATTAACGATTTACAACAATATACGGACTGTCCAATGGGAATTCTTTAATGCGGTATCGGGAACCTACCAACGGCGGAAACCTATCCCACCGCTGCCACCAATTTATATGTCACGTCCTCGGGCCCTCGAGATCGATCGAATTTTGGGCCTACCTGCATTCACCGGCAATAACCCGGGAAGGTTGAGAGCACTGGTAGGTATATAGAGAGGAAAAAGGAGGGGGAGGAGAATTGACAGTCAATGAGTGAAAACCGAGATGTTACGATTGTTATTTGATATTTGAATGTTGGTTGACTTGGAACGGTTTGTAGTAGTTGTGGGGATTAGAATTAGAAGTTTGGGACTTAGAATCTGGAAAGAATTCTGAATTTGGAAAATATACACTTATTTGACATTCGATTTGGGCGTAATTACTTAATTTCAACTGGATGGGCTCTTCGCAGAATTTCAATAATTATAGTATATTAATAAGAGCTCTATCTGTTCTTGAGGTCGCGATACAGCAGTGGGAAATAAAACAAGGCACTTCACACGTCAGGGGATATATTTCAAAAGTACAAGAAAATAAGACTTACGTTACGGACGGCTATTACCGGCTCGTGCGTACGCAGTAGGAACTCGGCGTGAAGGCGGCGGAACTGGAATTCACTGCACCGTTGTTCAACTTGCCTGGTTTGCCGGGAGCGGTTATAAAAACTGCTCGATTACCAGGGAGCAGACTAACTAGCCTCGTATGAGGGAGCGAGCCGCTCTAGAGAGAATACTGAGTGACGAATAAGCGAAAAAAATCGAAGAGTACTGTGACTCGGCTAATTAAAACATTAAATGGTCGAATGAATGAATGAAATGATAATAACCTAGCTCTGCTGCGCGTGGGCTTATATACCCTTAGGCGACAAAGGCAGGGATGGTATCGAGGTGGGGATTCGCGCCTCGGTATAATTCAAAGAAATTAGGTGCCATGTAGTTTATGAATACCAAAGATAAGTAATGCCCGAGTAACTCGAGATTTGTTTAAGTTGTGCCGGGCGGTCAGAGAGTTCTACGAAGACTAAGGTATGCCCGATCTTTTAAGATAATACCTGATAATTTATTAATTCTTTGACTCGGGTGATAATTTAATATGTTCGACACTCAGTACTGCCTCTTAAATAGTCTGCAATAATGGGTGCTTTCTTACTATGAGCTTGCTTATGGTGCGGTGAATTTCAGTATCCTTATAATAATTAATATTGTGCGGATAGCGGCGATAACTATTATTAATATATATATGCGATTATACGTATCGCCTCTAGAATAAAAGTGGTTTTACTATTGCGTGTGAGTTATAATATTGTGTGTGCTATGACGTGTTGAGTAATGTTACAGTCATAAGCGGCTGGCGGTGTGCGTGCTTCCTATAGTGTGTCTGTGTATATATGTGAGCACGCGACGATGCGTCATCGCGGCTGAGACCTTTAGCATTGTAATGCAATGTTAATATATTTAATAGCCTTTTGCAATAGGAGGATTGAGGTACAGGTTTCAATGGATGTGTCTATCGTTGTTTGTGGATTAATAATTTAGGATAAATATTGTTACGCCCGTGTCTTGATGCCCGCGCCTTTAGCGCCCTG